>NW_025744778.1:132500-136220 GCF_021184085.1 Oncorhynchus gorbuscha
GATATTCCCATAGACTTCCTACAGGGTTGTATATTAAAGGGATATTCCCATAGACTTCCTACAGGGTTGTACATTAAAGGGATATTCCCATAGACTTCCTACAGGGTTGTATATTAAAGGGATATTCCCATAGACTTCCTACAGGGTTGTACATTAAAGGGATATTCCCATAGACTTCCTACAGGGTTGTATATTAAAGGGATATTCCCATAGACTTCCTACAGGGTTGTATATTAAAGGGATATTCCCATAGACTTCCTACAGGGTTGTACATTAAAGGGATATTCCCATAGACGTCCTACAGGCTTTTACATTAAAGGGATATTCCCATAGACTTCCTACAGGGTTGTATATTAAAGGGATATTCCCATAGTAGGGCACTAGGGCTCTGGTTTAAAGTAGGGCACTAGGGCTCTGGTCTAAATTAGGGCACTAGAGCTCTTGTCTGCAGTAGGGCAGTAGGGCTCTGGTTTAAAGTAAGGCACTAGGCCTCTGGTTTAAAGTAGGGCACTAGGGCTCTGGTTTAAAGTAGGGCACTAGGGCTCTGGTCTGCAGTAGGGCACTAGGGCTCTGGTCTGCAGTAGGGCACTAGGGCTCTGGTCTGCAGTAGGGCACTAGGGCTCTAGTAACATTGACATTAACATGGACATGCTCTGGGCGTGTCGGGCCGTGGAGTGTGTCGGGCCGTAACTTAACACTGGATCAGATTCTAATGAAATGGGAGACCCCAGGGAGAGAGAGACGTGGATATCTCTCCAGGTGGTATCAATTAGTATGGCGCTTGACAGATAGGAGGTTCAGTCCATAGTTACAATTGGATGTATGCTCTTTTCTATGCTAAAACGTCTTCGGGGTAGGGGGCAGCATTTTCGCTTTTGGATAAATAGCGTGCCCAAACTCAACTTCCTGCTACTCATGCCAAGAATATAAGACATGCATATCATTAGTAGATTTGGATAGAAAACACTCTGAAGTTTCTAAAACTGTTTGAATCATGTCTGTGAGTATAACAGAACTTATGTAGCAGGCGAAACCCCGAGGACAAACCATTCAGATTTTTATGACGTTGCTGAGTTCACACTGTTTTAAATGAGATTTCGTTGGGAATCCAGATTTCTAAGGGACTTGTTTGCAGTTCCTACCGCTTCCACTGGATGTCACCAGTCTTTAGAAATTGGTTGAGGTTATTCCTTTGTGTAATGAAGAAGTACGGCCATCTTGAACAAGTGTCACGACATGTCATGCTAGAAAGCTAGCTCCACTTTGGTTTCCTCCTGTATTGTACACAGATCATCCCGTCTTCAATTTTATCGATTATTTACGTTTAAAAATACTTAAAGTTGTATTACAGAAGTAGTTTGAGATGTTTTGGCAAAGTTTACAGGTAACATTTGAGATGTTTTGTAGTCACGTTGGGCAAGATGGAACCAGTGTTTTTCTGCATCAAACGAGCCAAATAAATGGACATTTTGGATATATATAAACTATCAAACTCAGACAGACAAACCACCTAATAAATACAGAGGAGAACGTCAGCCAGCCTTACAGACCAACCACCTAATAAATACCTGGACAGAGGAGAACGCCAGCCTTACAGACCAACCACCTAATAAATACCTGGACAGAGGAGAACGTCAGCCTTACAGACCAACCACCTAATAAATACCTGGACAGAGGAGAACGTCAGCCTTACAGACCAACCACCTAATAAATACCTGGACAGAGGAGAACGTCAGCCTTACAGACCAACCACCTAATAAATACAGAGGAGAACGCCAGCCTTACAGACCAACCACCTAATAAATACCTGGACAGAGGAGAACGTCAGCCTTACAGACCAACCACCTAATAAATACCTGGACAGAGGAGAACGCCAGCCTTACAGACCAACCACCTAATAAATACCTGGACAGAGGAGAACGCCAGCCTTACAGACCAACCACCTAATAAATACCTGGACAGAGGAGAACGTCAGCCTTACAGACCAACCACCTAATAAATACAGAGGAGAACGTCAGCCTTACAGACCAACCACCTAATAAATACCTGGACAGAGGAGAACGTCAGCCTTACAGACCAACCACCTAATAAATAACTGGACAGAGGAGAACGTCAGCCTTACAGACCAACCACCTAATAAATACAGAGGAGAACGCCAGCCTTACAGACCAACCACCTAATAAATACCTGGACAGAGGAGAACGTCAGCCTTTTAGACCAACCACCTAATAAATACCTGGACAGAGGAGAACGCCAGCCTTACAGACCAACCACCTAATAAATACCTGGACAGAGGAGAACGTCAGCCTTACAGACCAACCACCTAATAAATACCTGGACAGAGGAGAACGCCAGCCTTACAGACCAACCACCTAATAAATACCTGGACAGAGGAGAACGTCAGCCTTACAGACCAACCACCTAATAAATACAGAGGAGAACGTCAGCCTTACAGACCAACCACCTAATAAATACCTGGACAGAGGAGAACGCCAGCCTTACAGACCAACCACCTAATAAATACAGAGGAGAACGTCAGCCTTACAGACCAACCACCTAATAAATACCTGGACAGAGGAGAACGTCAGCCAGCCTTACAGACCAACCACCTAATAAATACCTGGACAGAGGAGAACGTCAGCCTTACAGACCAACCACCTAATAAATACCTGGACAGAGGAGAACGTCAGCCTTACAGACCAACCACCTAATAAATACCTGGAATACCTGGACAGAGGAGAACGTCAGCCAGCCTTACAGACCAACCACCTAATAAATACCTGGACAGAGGAGAACGTCAGCCTTACAGACCAACCACCTAATAAATACCTGGACAGAGGAGAACGTCAGCCTTACAGACCAACCACCTAATAAATACCTGGACAGAGGAGAACGTCAGCCAGCCTTACAGACCAACCACCTAATAAATACCTGGACAGAGGAGAACGTCAGCCAGCCTTACAGACCAACCACCTAATAAATACATGGACAGAGGAGAAGAACGTCAGCCTTACAGACCAACCACCTAATAAATACATGGACAGAGGAGAACGTCAGCCTTACAGACCAACCACCTAATAAATACAATACCTGGACAGAGGAGAACGTCAGCCTTACAGACCAACCACCTAATAAATACCTGGACAGAGGAGAACGTCAGCCTTACAGACCAACCACCTAATAAATACCTGGACAGAGGAGAACGCCAGCCTTACAGACCAACCACCTAATAAATACAGAGGAGAACGTCAGCCTTACAGACCAACCACCTAATAAATACCTGGACAGAGGAGAACAGCCAGCCTTACAGACCAACCACCTAATAAATACCTGGACAGAGGAGAACGCCAGCCTTACAGACCAACCACCTAATAAATACCTGGACAGAGGAGAACGTCAGCCTTACAGACCAACCACCTAATAAATACCTGGACAGAGGAGAACGTCAGCCAGCCTTACAGACCAACCACCTAATAAATACCTGGACAGAGGAGAACGTCAGCCTTACAGACCAACCACCTAATAAATACCTGGACAGAGGAGAACGTCAGCCTTACAGACCAACCACCTAATAAATACAGAGAGAACGTCAGCCAGCCTTACAGACCAACCACCTAATAAATACCTGGACAGAGGAACGTCAGCCAGCCTTACAGACCAACCACCTAATAAATACATGGACAGAGGAGAACGTCAGCCTTACAGACCAACCACCTAATA
>NW_025744779.1:0-5894 GCF_021184085.1 Oncorhynchus gorbuscha
CTGTTCTTCTTGGCCTTCCTGGGACATCGGGTGCTGTTGGATGTCCTGAAGAGCAGGCAGTAATGCTTGGGCAGACAGCTCCCCCTCTGGAGAGCCCTGCGGTTGCGGGCGGTGCAGTTGCCGTACCAAGTGGTGATACAGACTGACAGGATGCTCTCAATTGTACGTCTGTAAAAGTTTGTGGGGGTCTTAGGGGCCTATCCAAATTTTATCAGCCTCCTTAGGTTGAAGAGGCGCTGTTGCACCATCTTCGCCATATTGTCTATGTGGGTGGACCATTTCAGATTGTCAGCGATGTGTACGCTGGGGAACTTGAAGCTTTTTACCTTCGCCACTGCGGTCCCGTCGATGTGAATAGGGGCGTGCTCTTTCTGTTTTCTCCTGAAGTCCACGATCAGCTCCTTCGTTTTGTTGATGTTGAGGGAGAGGTTATTTTCCTGGAACCACTCTGCCAGGGCCCTCACCTCCCTGTAAGCGGTCTCGTCGTTTGTTGGTAATCAGGCCTAGTACTGTTGTCTGCAAACTTGATCGAGTTGGATGCGTGCTTGGCCACTAAGACCCTCATGGGTGTACAGGGGGTGCAGGAAGGGGCTGAGCACGCACCCTTGTGGGGTCCCTATGTTGAGGATCAGTTTATTGGAGGTGTTGTTTCCTACCTTCACCACCTGGGGGCGGCCCGTCAGGAAGTCCAGGACCCAGTTACACAGGGCGGGTTTCACACCCAAGTTTAATGATGAGCTTGGATACTACGGTGTTGAAGGCTGAGCTATAGTCAGTGAACAGAATTCTTACATAGGTATTCCTCTTGTCCAGATGGGATAGGGCAGGGTGCAGAGCAATGGTGATTGCATCATCTGTGGATCTATTGGGGCGTTATGGAAATTGAAGTGGGTCTAGGGTGTCAGGTAATGTGGAGGTGATATGATCCTTAACTAGCCTCTCAAAGCACTTAATGATGACAGAAGTGAGTGCTACAGGGCAATAGTAATTTAGTTCAGTTACCTTTGTTTTCTTGGGTACAGGAACAATGGTGGACTTCTTGAAGCAAGTGGGGACAGCAGACTGTGATAGGGAGAGATTGAATATGTCCATTAACATTCCAGCCAGCTGGTCTGCGCATGCTCTGAGGAGTCGGCTAGGGATACCGTCAGAACCGGCAGCCATGCAAAGGTTAACACGCTTAAATGTCTTACTCACGTCGGCCACGGAGAATGAGAGCCCACAGTCCTTGGGAGCAGATCGCGTTGGTGGCACTGTGTTATCCTCAAAGAGGGCGAAGAAGGTGTTTAGCTTTTCAGGGAGCAAGATGTCGGTGTCCGCGACGTGGCTGGTTTTCCCTTTGTGTTCCGTGAATGTCTGTAGACCTTACCACATACATCTCGTGTCTGAGCTGTTGAATTCCGACTCCACGTTGTCTCTGTACTGACATTTCGCCCTTTGATTGCCTTACGGAGTGAATAATTACACTCTTTGTATTCAACCATATTCCCAGTCACCTTGCCGTGGTTAAATGCAGTGGTTCGCCCTTTCAGTTTTGCACGAATGCTGCCACCTATCCACAGTTTTTGGTTTGGGTAGGTTTTAATAGTCACAGCGGGAACAACATCACCTATACACTTCCTGATGAACTCAGTTACCCTGTCCGTGTATATGTCAATGTTATTCTCAGAGGCAACCTGGAACATATCCCAGTCCACGTGATCAAAACAATCTTGAAGCATAGATTCTGATTGGTCAGACCAGCGTTGAATAGACCTTAGCACAGGTACTTTCTGTTTGAGTTTCCGCCTATAGGAAGGGAGGAGCAAAATGGAGTCATGATCTGATTTGCCAAAGGGAAGGTGGGAAGGTTCTTGCAGCCATCCCGGAAGGGAGAGTAACAATGGTTGAGATGTTTTGTAGTACGAGTACTACAGGCAATGTATTGATAGAACTTCGGTCGTGCTTTCCTCAAATGTGCTTTGTTAAAATCCTCAGCAACAATAAATGCGGCCTCAGGATATGTGGTTTCCAGTTTGCACATAGTCCAGTGTAGTTCCTTGAGGGCCGTCGAGGTATTGGCTTGAGGGGGAATATACACGGCTGTGACTATAACCGAAGAGAATACTCTTGGGGGGTAATACGGCCAGGTGAACAAAAGGACTTGAGTTCCTGTACGTTATCACAATCACATCATGAGTAGTTAATCGTGAAACTTACATCAGCGCCTTTCTTCATCCCGGAGAGTTCTTTATTCCTGTCTGCGCGATGTACTGAGAACCCATCTGGCTGTATGGACGGGACAGTATATCCGGAGAGAGCCATTCCTTGAAACAGAGTATGTTACAGTCCCTGATGTCTCTCTGGAAGGAGATCCTCGGCCTGAGCTCATCTACTTTATTGTCCAAAGACTGAACATTAGCGAGTAAAATACTCAGAAGCGGTGGATGGTGTGCACGCCTCCTGAGTCGGACTAGAAGTCCACTCCAAATACCTCTTCTCTGCCGGCAGCATCTTGGAGCAGCCTCTGGGGTAAGTTAAATTGCCCTGGGGGGTATGAACATAGGTTCCAATTTGGGAAAGTCGTATCTGGTCGTAATGCTGAGTTTTTGTTGTTGTAGTTTTTACCCCTTTTCCTCATATCCAATTGGAAGTTACAGTCTTATCCCATCGCTGCAAATCCCGCACGAACTCCGGGAGAGGTGAAGTTTGAGAACCATGCGTCCTCCGAAACACGACCTTGCCAAGCCACACTACTTCTTGACACACTGCACGCTTAACCCGGAAGGCAGCCGCACCAACGTGTCCGAGGAAACACCGTACAACTGTCGACCATGTCAACGTGCATGCGTCTGGCCCCCCACAGGAGTAGCTAGAGCGCGATGGGACAAGGACATCCAGCCAAAACCTCCCCTAACCAGGATGACGCTGGGCCAATTGTGCGCCGCCCCATGAGTCTCCTGGTCGCGGACGGCTGCGACACAGCCCGGGATCGAACCTGGATCTGTACTGATGCCTCTAGCACTGCGATGCAATGCCTTAGACTGCTGCACCACTCGGGAGGCATAATGCTGTTGAGTTACAGCCACTCTGATATCCAAAAGTAACTTCCGTCTGTATGTAATAACATAAAAAATGTTCTGGGCTAATAACGTAAGAAATAACACACCAAAAAACTAAATACTGCAAAGTTGCTTAGGAGCTAGAAGCAGAGCTTCCATGTCTGTCGGCGCAATCTTGCAATATAATAGGACCTACTGAAGAGATTAGTCTTCAGTAAAGACTTAAAGGCTGAGATCGAGTCTGCGTCTTTCACATGGATAGGCAGACCATTCCATAGAAATGGAGCTCTATAGGAGAAAGCTCTGCCGCCAGCTGTTTGCTTAGAAATTCTAGGGACAATAAGGAGGCCTGCGTATTGTGACTGTAGCATACGTGTAGGTATGTACGGCAGGACAAAGTGGCAGAGACAGGTAGGAGCAAGTCCATGCAATGCTTTGTAGGTTAGCAGTAAAACCTTGAAATCAGTCCTAGCCTAAACAGGAAGCCAGTGTAGAGGCGCTAGCACTGGAGTAATATGATACAATTTTGGGGTTCTAGTCAAGAATCTAGCAGCTGTTTTTAGCACTAAATGAAGTTTACTTAGTGCTTTATCTGGGTAGCCGGAGAGTAGAGCGTTGCAGTAGTCTAATCTAGAAGTGACAAAAGCATGGATTAGTTTTTCTGCATAATTTTTGGACAAAAGCAGTGAAATATGACAAGGCAGGAGCTACTCTTCCTGGGGTCCAAACATTAAAGAACTTACATTACATATAAAACAAAAATTAAAACAGTGCATCATAACATTAGTACACCACTACACATCTACAATACAAAATGTATAATAATGTATGTGTATGGGTGTCTGAACGTGTGTCTCTTCACAGTCTCCGATGTTCCACAAGGTATTTCTTTTCTTTTCTATCTGATTCTACTGTTTGCATCAGTTACCTGATGTGGAATAGAGTTCCATGTAGTCATGGCTCTATGTAGCAATGTGCGCATCCCATAGTCTGTCCTGGATTTAGGAATTGTGAAGAGACTTCTGGTGGCATGTCTTGTGGGGCATGCATGGGTGTCCGAGCTGTGTGCTAGTAGTTTAAAACAGACAGCTCGGTACATTCCGCTTGTCAACACTTCTTACAAAAACAAGTAGTGATGACGTCAATCTCCCTTCCACTTTGAGCCATGAGAGATTGACATGCACATCATTAAACGTTAGCTCTCTGTATACTTTTAAGGGCCAGCTGTGCTGCCCTGTTCTGAGCCAACTGCAATTTCCCTAATTCCCTTTTTGTGGCACTTGACCACACTACTGAACAAAAGCCTAGGTGTGACAAAACTAGGGCCTACCTTGATGATAGTGTTGTTAAGGTAGAGTAACGCTTTATTATGAATGGACGTTTTAGCTACTGTTGTATCAATATGTTTTGACCATGACAGTTTACAATCCAGTTTTACTCCAAGCAGTTTAGTCACCTCAACTTGCTAAATTTCCACATGATTCATTACGAGATGTAGCTAAGGTTTAGGATTTAGTGAATGATTTGTCCCAAATACAATGTATTTAGTTTTGGAAATATTTATGACTAACTTATTCCTTGCCACCCATTCTGAAACAAACTGCAGCTCTTTATTAAGTGGTGCGGTCATTTTAGTTGCTGTAGTAGCTGATGTGTTTAGTCATCTGCATACATAAACACATTGGCTACCATGTCGTTAGTAAAGATTGAAAAAAGGGGCCTAAACAGCTACCCTGGGGAATTCCTGATTTTACCTGGATTATGTTGGAGGCTTCCATTAAAAAACACCTTCTGTGTTCTGTTAGACAAATAACTCTATCAACAATATAGCAGGGGGTGTAAAGCCATAACACATATGTTTTTCCAGCAGCAGACTATGATCGATAATGTCAAAAGCCACATTTTTATGAATTTCTCTCAGCCAGTTAGTCATTTGTACAACCTTATTATCATCAATTTATCTCAGCCAAACATCAGTCATTTGTGTAAGTGCTGTGCTTGTTGAATGTCCTTCCCTATAAGAGCGCTGAAAGTCTGTTGTCAATCTGTTTACTGTAAAATAGCATTGTATCTGGTCAAAACATTTTTCCATAATTTACCAAGAGTTGGTATCAGGCTGATTGGTTGGCTATTTGAGCCAGTAATGGGGGCTCTACTAGGGTAGCGGAATGACTTTTGTTTCCCTCCAAGCCTGAGGGCACATTCTTTCTAGTAGGCTTTAATTGAAGATATGGCAAATAGGAGTGGCAATATTGTCCACTATTATCCTCAGTAAGTTTTCATCCAGATTGTCAGACCACGGTGGCTTGTCATTGTTGATAGACACTTTTTTCACCTCTTCCACACTCACTCTACGGAATTCACAAGTACAATGCTAGTCTTTCATAATTTGGTCAGATATACCTGGATATGTATTGTCAGCATTTGTTGCTGGCATGACATGCCTAAGTTTGGCAAGATAAGCAATGAAAAAGTCATTAAAAGTAGTTGGCAAAATCAGTGGATTTTGTGATGAATCTGATTCAATGAATGATGGAGCCGAGTTCACCCTTTTCCCCAAAATTTCATTTAAGGTGCTCCAAAGCTTTTTTACTATCATTCTTCAAATAATTAATTTGACCAATTAGTTAAAATATTTCCGAGTCAAGGTTGAACTTTTTCAGGAGAGGCTTTATTACTGCAACTTTTAGTGAGTTTGGTACACATCCGGAGAATAGGGAGCAATTTATTGTGTTCAACATAGGAAGGCCAAGCACAGGAAGTAGCTCTTTCAGTAGTTTAGTTGGAATAGGGTCCAGTTGGCAGCTGGAGGGTTTAGAGGCCATTACTATTTTTGTGAGTATGTCGAGAAAT
>NW_025744780.1:0-5882 GCF_021184085.1 Oncorhynchus gorbuscha
GAGAGAGACGCATCCCCACTGTCTCCCAGAAGAAGAAGCTAGCTTCCTTCTAATATATTTTAGAAGGTTTTTTTATTCCCTCAACATCTCCTGCTCAGGTTCAGGACAGTTCTAGTGGCTCATTAATTAAACAGTAGGGAAAATTAAACGGTCGTTTTTAGCTACTCAGACGCCATTACAGACGCAATGAATCATGTCTCGTTCTCTCTTTCTCTGTGATTGTGTTTTGTAAAGACTATTAGATTAACTAAATAAAGACTAGTAGGCTAACTAAATAAAGACTATTAGGTTAACTAAATAAAGACTATTGGGTTAACTAAATAAAGACTAGTAGGTTAACTAAATAAAGACTATTAGGTTAACTAAATAAAGACTATTAGGTTAACTAAATAAAGACTAGTAGGTTAACTAAATAAAGACTATTAGGTTAACTAAATAAAGATTATTAGGTTAACTAAATAAAGACTAGTAGGCTAACTAAATAAATAATATTAGGTTAACTAAATAAAGACTATTAGGTTAAATAAATAAAGACTATTAGGTTAACTAAATAAAGACTATTGGGTTAACTAAATAAAGACTATTAGGTTAACTAAATAAAGACTATTAGGTTAACTAAATAAAGACTATTAGGTTAACTAAATAAAGACTGGTAGGCTAACTAAATAAAGACTAGTAGGTTAACTAAATAAAGACTATTAGGTTAACTAAATAAAGACTAGTAGGTTAACTAAATAAAGACTATTAGGTTAACTAAATAAAGACTATTAGGTTAACTAAATAAAGACTATTAGGTTAACTAAATAAAGACTATTAGGTTAACTAAATAAAGACTATTAGGTTAACTAAATAAAGACTATTAGGTTAACTAAATAAAGACTATTAGGTTAACTAAATAAAGACTATTAGGTTAACTAAATAATGACTATTAGGTTAACTAAATAAAGACTATTAGGTTAACTAAATAAAGACTATTAGGGTAACTAAATAAAGACTATTGGGTTAACTAAATTAAGACTATTAGGCTAACTAAATAAAGGCTATTAGGTTAACTAAATTAAGACTATTAGGCTAACTAAATAAAGACTGTTAGGTTAACTAAATAACGTGAGATGTGGAATCCTCTGGGTTTCCTATGTGGCTGTCTGTGTTTGCAAATTCCTTTTTTTTGGAGGGGAACCAAATTACATAGACATTTCTCTCTAGTTTACATATCTCTCTGTCTCTTGACAAATCCAACCCAGTAACTCAGCAGTGTGTAGCTCACACACACAACGTGTAAAAGCTGTAAGGAGCACTAAATCATGCCGGTGTGACGGTGGGACTCAAAAAATACAAAATATTTGTCAACAGAGCTTTCATGTGCTGTATAAAATGATTAAAAAACTCTCAAACAGTCTTAAAATGTGGATTAATCAAATCTGCAGAGAGAATATACTTCGTATGTATACCTTTTTCATTTCTTCCTCCCATGTGCAGAGTTTGTTCAGGGAATATCCAACTGTCACTTGTGTTTACTACACCATAGTTACCATCCAGAGATGGTTAAGAACAAATGTTCGGATATTAGAGTGTCACGTCTCTCACGGATAAAGAGATTACGCTCCAAACATCAATATCCTGCAAGCCTCTCGTATGGGGTAAGAGCAGATTTGACCCAAGCCAGTATAGCATAGCCCCTACACTCATTCCCAGAGAATCTCTATACCTTCATATAATAAGGATACTCTTCTATCCTAGGACTAAAAGCATCTGAATGAGATCTCTGTGCATTATGGGAATGAAGAGTACCTGCATTAGGAAAACGATGACAGTAGCGTCAGTCAAAACTCCTTCAGTCTTACCAAGCAGTACAGACATTTCCTACTGACTGGGCTGCTCAATATCATGTGATTCACGTATTCATACCTCTTGACTTATTCCACATTTGTATGTTTTACAGCCCTGAATTCAACATGGATGAACTTTGTGTTTATTCTCACCCATCTACACACAATACCCCCATGATGAAGTGAATGTTTGGTTGTTGTTGTTGAAATGTTTGCACATCTTTTGAAAATGAAATAAATAAATAAATATCTCATTTACATAAGTATTCACACCCAATACTTTGTAGAAGCACCACTGGCAGTGGTGAGTCTTTCTGAGCGTAGCCGTGGGGAGAAGGAGTACTGGACCTTAATAGTCCTGTATTAGTGGGCCGATATAGAGGTCTGGGGCGTCGGGCATAAATGTTATGTGCAGTTTCAGGTTGTTAATTGGTCGTTGATCATTGTTATATCATTGTTAGATCATTGTTAGATCATTATTAGATCATTGTTAGATCATTGTTAGATCATTGTTAGATCATTGTTAGATAAGTCTTGCCATAGATTTTCAAGCCGATTTAAGTCAAAACTGTAACTAGGTGACTCACTTCAACATTCAATGTCGACTGTAAGCAACTCCAGTGTCTATTTGGCCTTGAGTTGTAGACTATTGTTCTGCTGAAAGGTGAATTTGTCTCCAAGTGTCTGTTGGAAATCAGACTAAACCAGGTTGTCCATCTAGGATTGCGCCTGTGCTTAGCTCTATTCCATTTGTTTTGATCCTAAAAAAAATGACCAGGGATATGTTCTACTATCAAACCAAACCAAATCAAATCAAAATTATTTATATAGCCCTTCGTACATCAGCTGATATCTCAAAGTGCTGTACAGAAACCCAGCCTAAAACCCCAAACAGCAGGCAATGCAGGTGTAAAAGCACTATATTGTATATCTATATTGTAGAGGTATCAGAGCCAGGGATAGAGAAGGTGTCAGAGCCAGGGATAGAGAGGTATCAGAGCCAGGGATAGAGGTATCCAGAGCCAGGGATAGAGGTATCAGAGCCAGGGATGAGGGGGTATCAGAGCCAGGGATAGAGAGGTATCAGAGCCAGGGATAGGGAGGTATCAGAGCCAGGGATAGAGAGGTATCAGAGCCAGGGATAGAGAGGTATCAGGAGCCAGGGATAGAGTATCGAAACCAGGGATGAAAGTATCAAACCAGAGATAGAAAGTATCGAAACCGAGATAAGTATCGAGCCAGGGATAGAGAGGTATAAGCCAGGGAAAATATCAAACCAGGGATAGGGGTATCAGAGCCAAGGATAGAGGTATCAGAGCCAGGGATGAAAGGTATCCAGAGCCAGGGATGAGAGTATCAGAGCCAGGGATAGAGATAGAGGTATCAGAGCCAGGGATAGAGAGAGGTATCAGAGCCAGGGATAAGTATCAGAGCCAGGGATAGAGAGGTATCAGAGCCAGGGATGAGAGGTATCAGAGCCAGGGATAGAGGGTATCAGACCAGGGATAGAGGTATCAGAACCAAGGATAGAGGTATCAGAACCAGGGATAGAGAGGTATCAGAGCCAGGGATAGAGAGGTATCAGAGCCAGGGATAGAAGGTATCAGAGCCAGGGATAGAGAGGTATCAGAGCCAGGGATAGAGAGGTATCAGAGCCAGGGATAGAGAGTATCAGAGCCAGGGATAGAGGTATCAGAGCCAGGGATAGAGGTATCAGAGCCAGGATAGAGAGGTATCAGAGCCAGGGATAGAGGTATCAGAGCCAGGGATAAGAAAGTATCAGAACCAGGGATAGAGAGGTATCAGAGCCAGGGATAGAGGTATCAGAGCCAGGGATAGAGAGGTATCAGAGCCAGGGATGAGAGGTATCAGAACCAGGGATAGAGAAGGTATCAGAGCCAGGGATAGAAGTATCAGAGCCAGGGGAGGTATCAGAGCCAGGGAGGTATCAGAGCCAGGGATAGAGAGGTATCAGAGCCAGGGATAGAGAGGTATCAGAGCCAGGGAGGGTATCAGACCAGGGATGAGAGGTATCAGAGCCAGGGATAGGATAGGGGTATCAAACCAGGGATAGAGTATCAGAGCCAGGGATAGAGAGGTATCAGAGCCAGGGATAGAGAGGTATCAGAGCCAGGGATAGAGTATCAGAGCCAGGGAGAGAGGTATCAGAGCCAGGGATGAGAGGTATCAGAGCCAGGGATAGAGAGGTATCAGAGCCAGGGATAGGGAGAGGTATCAGGCCAGGGACAGAGAGGTATCAGAGCCAGGGATAGAGGTATCAGAGCCAGGATAGAAGGGTATCAGAGCCAGGGATAGAGATAGAGGTATCAGAGCCAGGGATAAGTATCAGAGCCAGGGATAGAGATAGAGATGTATCAGAGCCAGGGATAGAGGTATCAGAGCCAGGGATAGAGATAGAGGTATCAGAGCCAGGGATAGAGAGGTATCCGAGCCAGGGATGAGAAGGTATCAGAGCCAGGGATAGAGAGGAGTATCAGAGCCAGGATGAGAAGTATCAGAGCCAGGGAGGGATAGAAGGTATCAAACCAGGTATCAGAATATCAGAGCCAGGGATAGAGAGGTATCAGAGCCAGGGATAGAGAGGTATCAGAGCCAGGGATAGAGAGGTATCCGAACCAGGTATAAGGTATCAAACCAGGGATAGAGAGGTATCAGAGCCAGGGATAGAATGAGAAGGTATCAGAGCCAGGGACAGAGGTATCAGAGCCAGGGATAGAGGTATCAGAGCCAGGGATAGAGAGGTATCAGAGCCAGGGATAGAGATCAGAGCCAGGGGATAGGGTATCAAACCAGGGATAGTATCAGAACCAGGGATAGAAGGTATCAGAAACCAGGATAGAAGAGGTATCGAAGCCAGGGATAGGGATAGAGGTATCAGAGCACCAGGGAGTAGAAACCAAGATAAGTATCGAAACAGGATAGAGAGGAGAGTATCAGAGCCCAGGGATAGAGAGGTATCAGAGCCAGGGATAGAGGTATCAGAGCCAGGGATAGAGAGGTATCAGAGCCAGGGATAAGTATCAGAGCCAGGGATAGAGAGGTATCAGAGCCAGGATGTATCAGAGCCAGGGATAGAGGTATCAGAGCCAGGGATAGAGAAGTATCAGAGCCAGGGATAGAAGGTATCAGAGCAGGGATAGAAGGTATCAGAGCCAGGGATGTATCTAGAGGGATAGAAAGTATCGCGAAACCAGGGATAGAGAGGTATCAGAGCCAGGGATCAGAGGTATCAGAGCCAGGGGGATCAGAGCCAGGGATAGAAGGTATCGGGTAATCAGAGCCAGGGATAGAGGTATCAGAGCCAGGGATAGAGAGGTATCAGAGCCAGGGATAAGAAGTATCAGAGCCAGGGATAGAGAAGGTATCAGAGCCAGGGATAAGAGGTATCAGAACCAGGATAGAGAAATTATCAGAACCAGGGATAGAGGTATCAGAGCCACGGGGATAGAAGTATCAGAGCCAGGGATAGAGAGGTATCAAGGGATAGCCGAGGTATCAGAGCAGGGATAAGGTATCAAAACCAGGGATAAAGGTATCAGAGCCAGGGATAGATAGAGGTATCAGAGCCAGGGACAGAGGTATCAGAAACCAGGGATAGAGAGGTATCAGAGCCAGGGATAGAGGGTATCAAACCAGGGATAGAGAGGTATCAGAGCCAGGGATAGAAGAAATTATCAAACCAGGATAGAAGAAACCGAGGATAAGAGTATCGAAACCAGGATGAGTATCAAACCAGGATAAAGTATCGAGAACCAGGGATAGGTATCAAACCAGATAGAAATTATCAGAGCCAGGGATAGGGATAGAGGGAGGTATCAGAGCCAGGGATGAGAGGTATCAGAGCCAGGGATAGAGAGGTATCAGACCAGGGCCATCAAACCAGGATAGAGGTATCAGAGCCAGGGATAAGGTATCAGAGCCAGGGATAAGAAGGTATCAGAGCCAAGGATAGGTATCAGAGCCAGGGATAGGAGGTATCAGAGCCAGGGATAAGTATCAAGCCAGGGATAGAGAGGTATCAGAGCCAGGGAT
>NW_025744781.1:0-5878 GCF_021184085.1 Oncorhynchus gorbuscha
GTGCTTCACGGTTGGGATGGTGTTCTTTGGCTTCTTTGGCTTTTTCCTCCAAACATAACGATGGTCCTTATGGCCAAACAGTTCTATTTTTGTTTCATCAGGACATTTCTCCAAAAAGTGCGATCTTTGTCCCCATGTTCAGTTGCAAACCGTAGTTTGACTTTTTTATGACTGTTTTGGAGAAGTGGCTTCTTCCTTCCTGAGTGGCCTTTCAGGCCATGTTGATATAGGACACATTTTACTGTAGATACTGTAGATATAGATACTTTTGTACCTGTTTCCATCAGCATCTTCACAGGGTCCTTTCCTGTTGTTCTGGGATTGATTTGCACTTTCCGCACCAAAGTATGTTCATCTCTAGGAGACAGAACGCGTCTCCTTCCTGAGCGGTATGACGGCTGCGTGGTCCCATGGTGTTTGTACATGCGTACTATTGTTTGTACAGATGAACGTGGTACCTTCAGGCATTTGGAAATTGCTCCCAAGGATAATCCAGACTTGTGGAGGTCTATAAATCTTTTTCTGAGGTCTTGTGTCATGTTTGTCATTTATTATCATGTCTTGTCCCTGTGCTCCCCATGCTATTCGTTTCCCTCTGCTGGTCTTATTTGGTTCTTTCCCTCTCTCTCCCCCTCCC
This sequence comes from Oncorhynchus gorbuscha, assembly GCF_021184085.1. Classification (NCBI taxonomy): domain Eukaryota; kingdom Metazoa; phylum Chordata; class Actinopteri; order Salmoniformes; family Salmonidae; genus Oncorhynchus; species Oncorhynchus gorbuscha. Next base: position 638 of record NW_025744781.1, read on the forward strand.
TCTCTCACTCTCTCGCTCTCTCTTCTCTCTATCGTTCCGTTCCTGCTCCCAGCTGTTCCTATTCCCTAATCATCATTTAGTCTTCCCACACCTGTTCCCGATCCTTTCCCCTGATTAGAGTCCCTATTTATTCCTTTGTGATCCGTTCCTGTCCCGTCGGTTCCTTGTATTGTATTCACCATGCTGTGATTGCGTTTCGCCCTGTCCTGTCGTGTTTTTGCTATGATTGTGTATCGCCCTGTCCTGTCGTGTTTTTTGCCTTCATCAGATGCTGCGTGTGAGCAGGTGTCTCTGTCGACTACGGCCTGCGCCTACCCGGCGACCTGCAGTCTGTGGCCGCTTCTCCAGTTGTTTCCCTCTACAAGTCTAGAGGATTTCTGTTATTCCGTTTTGGACTTAAATAAACTCTGTTTCTGTTAAGTCGCTTTTGGGTCCTCTTTCACCTGCATGACAGAAGGAACCGACCAAGGAATGGACCCAGCGACTACAGACGCTCGTTACACTGCCGTCAGATCCAAGGAGCCATGCTCGGCAGACACGAGCAGGAATTGTCTGCAGCTCGCCATGCCGTGGAGAACCTGGCCGCTCAGGTTTCCGACCTCTCTGGACAGTTCCAGAGTCTACGTCTCGTGCCACCTGTTACTTCCTGGCCTGCCGAGCCTCCAGAACCTAGGGTTAATAACCCACCTTGCTACTCCGGGCAGCCCACTGAGTGTCGCTCCTTTCTCACGCAGTGTGAGATTGTGTTCTCTCTCCAACCCAACACATACTCTAGAGAGAGAGCTCGGGTTGCTTACGTCATTTCACTCCTTACTGGCCGGGCTCGAGAATGGGGCACAGCTATCTGGGAGGCAAGGGCTGATTGCTCTAACAAATTCCAGAACTTTAAAGAGGAGATGATTCGGGTTTTTGACCGTTCAGTTTTTGGTAGGGAGGCTTCTAGGGCCCTGGCTTCCTTATGCCAAGGTGAACGGTCCATAACGGATTATTCTATTGAGTTTCGCACTCTTGCTGCCTCTAGTGAGTGGAACGAGCCGGCGCTGCTCGCTCGTTTTCTGGAGGGACTCCACGCAGTGGTTAAGGATGAGATTCTCTCCCGGGAGGTTCCATCAGATGTGGATTCTTTGATTGCTCTCGCCATCCGCATAGAACGACGGGTAGATCTTCGTCACCGGGCTCGTGGAAGAGAGCTCGCATCAACGGTGTTTCCCTGCTCCGCATCGCAACCATCTCCCTCCTCTGGCTTTGAGACTGAGCCCATGCAGCTGGGAGGGATTCGCATCTCGAATAAGGAGAGGGAATGGAGGATCACCAACCGCCTGTGCCTCTATTGCGGAGTTGCTGGACATTTTGTTAATTCATGTCCAGTAAGAGGCCAGAGCCCATCAGTAAGCGGAGGGCTACTGGTGAGCGCTACTACTCAGGTCCCTTCATCTAGATCTTGTTTACTATGTCGGTCCATCTACGCTGACCGGTTCGGTGCTACATGCAGTGCTTTGATTGACTCTGGGGCTGAGGGTTGTTTCATGGACGAAGCATGGGCTCGGAAACATAACATTCCTTTCAGACCGTTAGACAGGCCTACGCCCATGTTTGCCTTAGATGGTAGTCATCTTCCCAGTATCAAATTTGAGACACTACCTTTAACTCTCACAGTATCTGGTAACCACAGTGAGACTATTTCTTTTTTGATTTTCCGTTCACCGTTTACACCTGTTGTTTTGGGTCATCCCTGGCTAGTATGTCATAATCCTTCTATTAATTGGTCTAGTAATTCTATCCTATCCTGGAACGTTTCTTGTCATGTGAAGTGTTTAATGTCTGCCATCCCTCCCGTTTCTTCTGTCCCTACTTCTCAGGAGGAACCTGGCGATTTGACAGGAGTGCCGGAGGAATATCATGATCTGCGCACGGTCTTCAGTCGGTCCCGAGCCAACTCCCCTTCCTCCTCACCGGTCGTATGATTGTAGTATTGATCTCCTTCCGGGGACCACTCCTCCTCGAGGTAGACTATACTCTCTGTCGGCTCCCCGAACGTAAGGCTCTCGAGGATTATTTGTCTGTGTCTCTTGACGCCGGTACCATAGTGCCTTCTTCTTCTCCGGCCGGGGCGGGGTTCTTTTTTGTTAAGAAGAAGGACGGTACTCTGCGCCCTGCGTGGATTATCGAGGGCTGAATGACATAACGGTTAAGAATCGTTATCCGCTTCCCCTTATGTCATCAGCCTTCGAGATTCTGCAGGGAGCCAGGTGCTTTACTAAGTTGGACCTTCGTAACGCTTACCATCTCGTGCGCATCAGAGAGGGGGACGAGTGGAAAACGGCGTTTAACATCCGTTAGGCATTTTGAGTACCGGGTTCTGCCGTCGGTCTCGCCAATGCGCCAGCTGTTTTTCAGGCATTAGTTAATGATGTTCTGAGAGACATGCTGAACATTTTTGTTTTTGTCTATCTTGACGATATCCTGATTTTTTCTCCGTCACTCGAGATTCATGTTCAGCACGTTCGACGTGTTCTACAGCGCCTTTAGAGAATTGTCTCTACGTAAAGGCTGAGAAGTGCTCTTTTCATGTCTCCTCCGTTACTTTTCTCGGTTCCGTTATTTCCGCTGAAGGCATTCAGATGGATTCCGCTAAGGTCCAAGCTGTCAGTGATTGGCCCGCTCCAAGGTCACGGTCGAGTTGCAGCGCTTTTAGGTTTCGCTAATTTCTATCGGCGTTTCATTCGTACTCGTCAAGTTGCTGCCCTCTCACAGCTCTTACTTTGTCAAGACGCGTTTTATGGTCCGGTTCCGCCTCAGGAGCTTTTGATCTTCTAAAAGAACGTTTTACGTCCGCTCCTATCCTCAAGCATTCTGACGTCACTAGACAACCCATTGTCGAGGTTGACGTTTCAGAGGTAGGCGTGGGAGCCATTCTATCCCAGCGCTTCCAGTCTGACGATAAGGTTCATCCTTGCGCTTATTTTTCTCATCGCCTGTCGCCATCTGAGCGCAAACTATGATGTGGGTAATCCGTGAACTGCTCGCCATCCGCTTAGCCCTAGGCGAATGGCGACAGTGGTTGGAGGGGCGACTGCTCTTTTGTCGTTTGGACAGACCATAAGAACCTTGAGTACATCCGTTCTGCCAAACGACTTAATGCCCGTCAAGCTCGTTGGGCGTTGTTTTCGCTCGTTTCGAGCCAGTGATTTCTTACCGTCCGGGTAGCAAGAACACCAAGCCTGATGCCTTATCCCGTCTGTTTAGTTCTTCTGTGGCTTCTACTGATCCCGAGGGGATTCTTCCTTATGGGCGTGTTGTCGGGTTAACAGTCTGGGGAATTGAAAGACAGGTTAAGCAAGCACTCACGCACACTGCGTCGCCGCGCTTGTCCTAGTAACCTCCTTTCGCTCCTGTTTCCACTCGTCTGGCTGTTCTTCAGTGGGCCCACTCTGCCAAGTTAGCTGGTCATCCCGGTGTTCGAGGCACTCTTGCGTCTATTCGCCAGCGCTTTTGGTGGCCGACTCAGGAGCGTGACACGCGCCGTTTCGTGGCTGCTTGTTCGGACTGCGCGCAGACTAAGTCGGGTAACTCTCCTCCTGCCGGTGCCCCAGACCGCTCCCCATTCCTTCTCGACCATGGTCCTTCACATTGCCTTAGACTTCATTACCGGTCTGCCTTTGTCTGCGGGGAAGACTGTGATTCTGACGGTTGTCAGTAGGTTCTCTAAGGCGGCACATTTCATTCCCCTCGCTAAACTTCTTCCGCTAAGGAGACGGCACAAATCATTATTGAGAATGTATTCAGAATTCATGGCCTTCCCGTTAGACGCCGCTTCAGACAGAGGTCCGCAATTCACGTCCAGTTTTGGAGGGAGTTCTGTCGCTTTGATTGGTGCGTCCGTCAGTCTCTCTTCCGGGTTTCATCCCAGTCTAACGGTCAAGCAGAGAGAGGGCCAATCAGACGATTGGTCGCATACTACGCAGCCTTTCTTTTCAGAAACCCTGCGTCTTGGGCAGAACAGCTCCTGGGCAGAATACGCCACACCCGCTTCCTCGTCTGCTACCGGGTTATCTCCGTTTCAGAGTAGTCTGGGTTACCAGCCTCCTCTGTTCTCATCCCAGCTTGCCGAGTCCAGCGCTCCCTCCGCCTCAAGCGTTTGTCCAACGTTGTGAGCGCACCTGGAGGAGGGGTGAGGTCTGCACTTGGTCGCTACAGGGCACAGACGGTGAGAGCCGCCAATAAACGCAGGATTAAGAGTCCAAGGTATTGTTGCGGCCAGAGAGTGTGGCTTCCACTCGCAACCTTCCTCTTACGACAGCTTCTCGTAAGTTGACTCCGCGGTTCATTGGTCCGTTCCGTGTCTCCCAGGTCGTCAATCCTGCCGCTGTGCGATTTTCTTCCGCGACATCTTCGCTGGGCCCATCCTGTCTTCCATGGCCTCCTGTGTTAAGCCCTTTCTTCGCACTTCGCCCGTCTCCTCCCCTCCCGTCCTTGTCGAGAGCGCACCTATTTACAAGGTACATAAGATCATGGACATGCGTTCGGGGACGGGGTCACCAATACCTAGTGGATTGGGAGGGTTACGGTCCTGAGGAGAGGGAGGTTCCGTCTCGGGACGTGCTGGGACCGCCCACTCATCGATGATTTCCTCCGTTGCCGCCAGGATTCTCCCTCGAGTGCGCCAGGAGGCGCTCGCAGTGGGGGGGGTACTGTCATGTTTGTCATTTATTATCATGTCTTGTCCCTGTGCTCCCATGCTATTCGCTTCCTCTGCTGGTCTTATTTGGTTCTTTCCCTCTCTCTCCCCTCCCTCTCTCACTCTCTCGCTCTCTTCTCTCTATCGTCTGCCTCTGCTCCCAGCTGTTCCTATTCCCTAATCATCATTTAGTCTTCCCACACCTGTTCCCCGATCCCCTGATTAGAGTCCCTATTTATTCCTTTGTGATCCGTTCCTGTCCCGTCGGTTCTTGTATTGTATTCACCATGCTGTGATTGCGTTTCGCCCTGTCCTGTCGTGTTTTTGCTATGATTGTGTATCGCCCTGTCCACGTGTGTTTTTTGCCTTCATCAGATGCTGCGTGTGAGCAGGTGTCTCTGCCGACTACGGCCTGCGCTGACCCGGGGCGACCTGCAGTCTGTGGCCGCTTCTCCAGTTGTTTCCCTCTACAAGTCTAGAGGATTTCTGTTATTCCGTTTTTGGACTTAAATAAACTCTGTTTCTGTTAAGTCGCTTTTGGGTCCTCTTTCACCTGCATGACA
>NW_025744782.1:0-5866 GCF_021184085.1 Oncorhynchus gorbuscha
CCCTCTGTAATGTAGTAACCAGCCCCTCTCTAATGTAGTAGCCAGTCCCTCTATAATGTAATAGCCAACCCCCCCTATAATGTAGTAGCCAACCCCCTATAATGTAGTAGCCAGCCAGCTCCCCTATAATGTAGTAGCCAACCCCCCTATAATGTAGTAGCCAACCCCCCTATAATGTAGTAGCCAGCCAAGCTCCCCTATAATGTAGTAGCCAACCCCCTATAATGTAGTAGCCAACCCCCTATAATGTAGTAGCCAGCCAGCCCAACCTATAATGTAGTAGCCAACCCCCCTATAATGTAGTAGCCAGCCCCCTATAATGTAGTAGCCAACAACCCCCTATAATGTAGTAGCCAGCCAGCTCCCTATAATGTAGTAGCCAACCCCCCTATAATGTAGTAGTCAGCCAGCCCCCTATAATGTAGTAGCCAGCCAACCCCCTGTAATGTAGTAGCCAGCCCCCTCTAATGTAGTAGCCAGCCCCTCTGTAATGTAGTAGCCAGCCCCTCTCTAATGTAGTAGCCAGTCCTCTATAATGTAATAGCCAACCCCCTATAATGTAGTAGCCAACCCCCTATAATGTAGTAGCCAGCCAGCTCCCCTATAATGTAGTAGCCAACCCCCTATAATGTAGTAGCCAACCCCCCTATAATGTAGTAGCCAGCCAGCCCAACCTATAATGTAGTAGCCAACCCCCCTATAATGTAGTAGCCAACTCCCCTATAATGTAGTAGCCAGCTAGCTCCCCTATAATGTAGTAGCCAACCCCCTATAATGTAGTAGCCAGCCAGGCCCCCTCCAGCCGCTGCTCTGTGAATTAAGGTTTATTTCTCTCTCTCTACCCCCTCTCTCTCGCCCCCTGAGCTTTACCCATATAATGCCCTTTACACAGGAGCTTAAATGTCCTGTTGCATTATTCAACAAGGATGGCTATGCACACTGCTCAGGGTCAAACATCATCTGTATCTGACAGGAAACATGTAGGCGCGCCGTGTGTGTGTGTTTGAGAGAGTGTGTCTGTGTGTGACAGTAAGGGGGTTATCCTCCTCCCCCAGACCCTTTTATTAACGCTGAATGCCATGTCCCACTGCTAGCAGTGTTTCAGAGGGGGCATACCCTGCCTCCCAACACCCCTCTCACATTACACACACACACATCTTCCCAATGTCCGTGCAGCAGAAAGATTCCTGCTGCCCTCTGTCCTAACGCTGTGTGTGTGTGTGTGTGTGTGTGTGTGTGTGTGTGTGTGTGTGTGTGTGTGTGTGTGTGTGTGTGTGTGTGTGTGTGTGTGTGTGTGTGTGTGTGTGTGTGTGTGTGTGTGTGTGTGTGTGTGTGTGTGTGTAAACTTGGGAGTTCTGCAAGCAGAAAATTAAACATCCTTGCTGCACCATAAGGATTTACAGCAGAGTGTAGTGTCCAGTGCTCTGGAGAGGAGAGGCTGCATGGCATTTAATGTTATTGATCTGCAATAAAAGATCTTGCTGTAACCCTGATGTAACCCTGATGTAACTCTGATGTAACCTGATGTAACCCTGATGTAACTCTGATGTAACTCCTAATGTAACCCTGATGTCAACCTGATTTAACCCTGATGTAACTCTGATGTAACTCTGATATAGCCCTGATATAACCCTGCTGTAACCCTGATGCAACCCTGATGTAACCCTGATATAGCCCTGATATAACCCTGATGTAACCCTGATGTACCCTGATGTAACCCTGATGTAACCCTGATGTACCCCGGTGTACCCAGAGTTACATCAGGGTTACATCAGGGTACATCAGGGTTACAGCAGGGTTATATCAGAGCTATATCAGAGTTACATCAGAGTTACATCAGGGTTACAGCAGGGTTATATCAGGGCTATATCAGGGCTATATCAGAGTTACATCAGAGTTACACAAGGGTACATCAGGGTTACACAAGGGTACATCAGGGTTAAATCAGTGTTGCATCAGGGTACATCAGGGTACATCAGGGTTACACCAGGGTACATCAGGGTTACATCAGGGTAACATCAGGGCACAGTTAGGGTAACATCAGGGGACAGTCAGGGTTACATCAGGGTACAGTCAGGGTTACAGCAGGGTACAGTCAGGGTTACAGCAGGGTACAGTCAGGGTTACAGCAGGGTACAGGCAGGGTTACAGCAGGGTACAGTCAGGGTTACAGCAGGGGTACAGTCAGGGTAACATCAGGGTTACATCAGGTTGCAGTCAGGGTTACACTCAGGGTACAGTCAGGGTTACAGCAGGGTACAGTCAGGAGTTACATCAGGGTACAGTCAGGGTTACATCAGGGTAACATCAGGGTTACATCAGGGGTACAGTCAGGGTTACATCAGGGTACAGTCAGGTTACAGCAGGGTACAGTCAGGGTTACAGCAGGGTTACATCAGGGTCACGTCAGGGTTACGTCAGGTTACATCAGAGGTACATCAGGGTTACAGCAGGGTTACAGCAGGGTCACGTCAGGGTTACGTCAGGTTACATCAGAGGTACATCAGGGTTACATCAGGGTCACGTCAGGGTTACGTCAGGTTACATCAGAGGTACATCAGGGTTACAGCAGGGTTACAGCAGGGTTACATCAGGGTCACGTCAGGGTTACGTCAGGTTACATCAGAGGTACATCAGGGTTACATCAGGGTCACGTCAGGGTTACAGCAGGGTTATATCAGAGCTATATCAGAGTTACATCAGAGTTACATCAGGGTTACATCAGGGTTACAGCAGGGTTATATCAGGGCTATATCAGGGCTATATCAGGGCTATATCAGAGTTACATCAGAGTTACATCAGAGTTACACAAGGGTACATCAGGGTTACACAAGGGTACATCAGGGTTAAATCAGTGTTGCATCAGGGGTACACCAGGGTACATCAGGGTTACACCAGGGTACATCAGGGTTACATCAGGGCACAGTTAGGGTAACATCAGGGGACAGTCAGGGTTACATCAGGGTACAGTCAGGGTTACATCAGGGTACAGTCAGGGTTACAGCAGGGTACAGTCAGGGTAACATCAGGGTTACATCAGGGTACAGTCAGGTACAGTCAGGGTTACAGCAGGGTACAGTCAGGGTTACATCATGGTAACATCAGGGTTACATCAGGGTACAGTCAGGGTTACATCAGGGTACAGTCAGGGTACAGTCAGGGTTACAGCAGGGTACAGTCAGGGTTACATCAGGGTACAGTCAGGGTTACATCAGGGTAACATCAGGGTTACATCAGGGTACAGTCAGGGTTACATCAGGGTACAGTCAGGGTTACAGCAGGGTACAGTCAGGGTTACAGCAGGGTTACAGCAGGGTTACATCAGGGTCACGTCAGGTTTACATCAGGTTACATCAGAGGTACATCAGGGTTACAGCAGGGTCACGTCAGGGTTACGTCAGGTTACATCAGAGGTACATCAGGGTTACATCAGGGTCACGTCAGGGTTACGTCAGATTACATCAGAGGTACATCAGGGTTACAGCAGGGTTACAGCAGGGTTACATCAGGGTCACGTCAGGGTTACGTCAGGTTATATCAGAGGTACATCAGGGTTACATCAGGGTAACGTCAGGGTTACAGCAGGGTTACAGCAGGGTTACAGCAGGGTTACATCAGGGTCACGTCAGGGTTACGTCAGGTTACATCAGAGGTACATCAGGGTTACATCAGGGTTACAGCAGGGTTACAGCAGGGTTACATCAGGGTCACGTCAGGGTTACATCAGGTTACATCAGAGGTACATCAGGGTTACATCAGGGTTACGTCAGGGTTACGTCAGGTTACATCAGAGGTACATCAGGGCTACAGCAGGGTTACAGCAGGGTTATACATCAGGGTCACGTCAGGGTTACGTCAGGTTACATCAGAGGTACATCAGGGTTACATCAGGGTCACGTCAGGGTTACAGCAGGGTCACGTCAGGGTTACAGCAGGGTCACGTCAGGGTTACATCAGATTACATGAGAGGTACATCAGGGTTACAACAGGGTTACAGCAGGGTTACAGCATGGTTACATCAGGGTCATGTCAGGGTTACGTCAGGTTACATCAGGGTACATCAGGGTTACATCAGGGTCACGTCAGGGTTACGTCAGATTACATGAGAGGTACATCAGGGTTACAGCAGGGTTACAGCAGGGTTACAGCAGGGTTACATCAGGGTCACGTCAGGGTTACGTCAGGTTACATCAGAGGTACATCAGGGTTACATCAGGGTCACGTCAGGGTTACGTCAGGTTACATCAGAGGTACATCAGAGGTACATCAGGGTTACAGCAGGGTTACAGCAGGGTACAGTCAGGGTTACAGCAGGGTAACATCAGGGTTTACATCAGGGTACAGTCAGGGTTACAGCAGGGTACAGTCAGGGTTACAGCAGGGTTACAGCAGGGTTACATCAGGGTCACGTCAGGTTTACATCAGGTTACATCAGAGGTACATCAGGGTTACAGCAGGGTCACGTCAGGGTTACGTCAGGTTACATCAGAGGTACATCAGGGTTACATCAGGGTCACGTCAGGGTTACGTCAGATTACATCAGAGGTACATCAGGGTTACAGCAGGGTTACAGCAGGGTTACATCAGGGTCACGTCAGGGTTACGTCAGGTTACATCAGAGGTACATCAGGGTTACATCAGGGTAACGTCAGGGTTACAGCAGGGTTACAGCAGGGTTACAGCAGGGTTACATCAGGGTCACGTCAGGGTTACGTCAGGTTACATCAGAGGTACATCAGGGTTACATCAGGGTTACAGCAGGGTTACAGCAGGGTTACATCAGGGTCACGTCAGGGTTACATCAGGTTACATCAGAGGTACATCAGGGTTACATCAGGGTTACGTCAGGGTTACGTCAGGTTACATCAGAGGTACATCAGGGCTACAGCAGGGTTACAGCAGGGTTATACATCAGGGTCACGTCAGGGTTACGTCAGGTTACATCAGAGGTACATCAGGGTTACATCAGGGTCACGTCAGGGTTACAGCAGGGTCACGTCAGGGTTACAGCAGGGTCACGTCAGGGTTACGTCAGATTACATGAGAGGTACATCAGGGTTACAACAGGGTTACAGCAGGGTTACAGCATGGTTACATCAGGGTCACGTCAGGGTTACGTCAGGTTACATCAGGGTACATCAGGGTTACATCAGGGTCACGTCAGGGTTACGTCAGATTACATGAGAGGTACATCAGGGTTACAGCAGGGTTACAGCAGGGTTACAGCAGGGTTACATCAGGGTCACGTCAGGGTTACGTCAGGTTACATCAGAGGTACATCAGGGTTACATCAGGGTCACGTCAGGGTTACGTCAGGTTACATCAGAGGTACATCAGAGGTACATCAGGGTTACAGCAGGGTTACAGCAGGGTTACAGCAGGGTTACATCAGGGTCACGTCAGGGTTACGTCAGGTTACATCAGAGGTACATCAGGGTTACATCAGGGTCACGTCAGGGTTACGTCAGGTTACATCAGAGGTACATCAGGGCTACAGCAGGGTTACAGCAGGGTTACATCAGGGTCACGTCAGGGTTACGTCAGGTTACATCAGAGGTACATCAGGGTTACATCAGGGTCACGTCAGGGTTACGTCAGGTTACATCAGAGGTACATCAGGGCTACAGCAGGGTTACAGCAGGGTTACATCAGGGTCACGTCAGGGTTACGTCAGGTTACATCAGAGGTACATCAGGGTTACATCAGGATCACGTCAGGGTTACAGCAGGTTACATCAGAGGTACATCAGGGCTACAGCAGGGTTACAGCAGGGTTACATCAGGGTCACGTCAGGGTTACGTCAGGTTACATCAGAGGTACATCAGGGTTACATCAGGGTCACTGTCAGGGTTACAGCAGGGTCACG
>NW_025744783.1:0-5863 GCF_021184085.1 Oncorhynchus gorbuscha
CAAATTTGTTTACATTCCTGTTAGTGAGCATTTCTCCTTTGCCAAGATAATCCATCCCACCTGACAGGTGTGGTATATCAAAAGCTGCATTAAACAGCATGATCATTACACAGGTGCACCTTTGTGAGTTGGGGGCAACAAATGCCACCTAAAATGTGAAGTTTGTCGCCATTACCATGCTTCGCTTTGTGGGAGCTTGCAAATGGCATGCTGACTGCAGGAATGTCCACCAGAGCTGTCGCCAGAGGATTGAATGCTAATTTCTTCTACCATGTCACCCAACATCGTTTTAGAGAATTTGCAGTGCGTCCAACTGGCTGTTAGTGTTTTTTGTGAAATAGATAGAAGTCAAATTGCTGATTTATCAAGTGCTCTTATGCTTTTTTGGCCAGTTGCTTCACGATGTCTGAAGCTACATTGCTAATACATTACATTACATTACATTTTGTTTATTAGCAGACTTTTATCCAGAGCGACTTACAAATCTGGTGCATTCACCTTATGAGATCCAGTGGAACAGTCACTTTACAATAGTGCATCTAAATCGTAAAGGGGGGAGAGGGAATACTTATCCTATCCTAGGTATTCCTTAAAGAGGTGGGGTTTCAGGTGTCTCCGGAAGGTGGTGATTGACTCCGCTGTCCTGGCGTCGTGAGGGAGTTTGTTCCACCATTGGGGGGCCAGAGCAGCGAACAGCTTTGACTGAGCTGAGCGGGACCTGTACTTCCTCAGTGGTAGGGAGGCGAGCAGGCCAGAGGTGGATGAACGCAGTGCCCTTGTTTGGGTGTAGGGCCTGATCAGAGCCTGGAGGTACTGAGGTGCCGTTCCCCTCACAGCTCCGTAGGCAAGCACCATGGTCTTGTAGCGGATGCGAGCTTCAACTGGAAGCCAGTGGAGAGAACGGAGGAGCGGGGTGACGTGAGAGAACTTGGGAAGGTTGAACACCAGACGGGCTGCGGCGTTCTGGATGAGTTGAAGGGGTTTAATGGCACAGGCAGGGAGCCCAGCCAACAGCGAGTTGCAGTAATCCAGACGGGAGATGACAAGTGCCTGGATTAGGACCTGCGCCGCTTCCTGTGTGAGGCAGGGTCGTACTCTGCGGATGTTGTAGAGCATGAACCTACAGGAACGGGCCACCGCCTTGATGTTGGTTGAGAACGACAGGGTGTTGTCCAGGATCACACCAAGGTTCTTAGCGCTCTGGGAGGAGGACACAATGGAGTTGTCAACCGTGATGGCGAGATCATGGAACGGGCAGTCCTTCCCCGGGAGGAAGAGCAGCTCCGTCTTGCCGAGGTTCAGCTTGAGGTGGTGATCCGTCATCCACACTGATATGTCTGCCAGACATGCAGAGATGCGATTCGCCACCTGGTCATCAGAAGGGGGAAAGGAGAAGATTAGTTGTGTGTCGTCTGCATAGCAATGATAGGAGAGACCATGTGAGGTTATGACAGAGCCAAGTGACTTGGTGTATAGCGATAATAGGAGAGGGCCTAGCACAGAGCCCTGGGGGACAATTTAGGTGAGAGAGCGCGTGGTGAGAGATAGATCTCGCCCACGCCCACCTGGTAGAGCGACCTGTCAGGTAGGACTAACTAGCACAATGACCCAACCCGAGAGGTGAGAGTGATCCAGATGGTTCCACAGACTGTTGTTACTCGACAGATCTAGGCACAGAGCAGAGGAGAGATAGCTTAGCAGTAAGGAGCCCGTGACAGAGAGAGTGCAGTCCTCAGTTGGGGCTGGACTAGTCTTGAAGCCTGACCTGATTTGGATCAAGAAGGTCATTCAGAGAGAGATAGCGGGAGAGCTGGGCCAAGGACGGCACGTTCAAGAGTTTTGGAGAGAAAAGAAAGAAGGATACTGGTCTGTAATTGTTGACATCGGAGGGATCGAGGTAGGTTTTTCCAGAAGGGGTGCAACTCTCGCTTCTCTTGAAGACGGAAGGACGTAGCCAGCTGGTCAGTGATGAGTTGATGAGCGAGGTGAGGTAAGGGAGAAGGTCTCCGGAAATGGTCTGGAGAAGAGGAGGGGATAGGGTCAAGCGGGCAGGTTGTTGGGCGGCCGGCCGTCACAAGACGCGAGATTTCATCTGGAGAGAGAGGGGAGAAAGAGGTCAGAGCACAGGGTAGGGCAGTGTGAGCAGAACCAGCGGTGTCGTTTTGACTTAGCAAACGAGGATCGGATGTCGTCGACCTCTTTTCAAAATGGTTGACGAAGTCGTCTGCAGAGAGGGAGGGGGGGATTCAGGAGGGAGGAGAAAGTGGCAAAGAGCTCCTAGGGTTAGAGGCAGATGCCTGGAATTTCAGCTGCAGTAGAAAGTGGCTTTAGCAGCAGAGACAGAGGAGGAAAATGTAGAGAGGAGGGAGCAGAAAGGATGCCAGGTCCGCAGGGGAGGCGAGGTTTTCCTCCATTTCCGCTCGGCTGCCCGGGAGGCCTGTTCTGTGAGCTCGCAATGAGTCATCGAGCCACGGAGCGGGAGGGGAGGACCGAGCCGGCCTGGAGGATAGGGGACATAGAGAGTCAAAGGATGCAGAGAGGGAGGAGAGGAGGGTTGAGGAGGCAGAATCAGGAGATAGATTGGAGAAGGTTTGAGCGGAGGGAAGAGATGATAGGGATGGAAGAGGAGAGAGTAGCGGGGGAGAGAGAGCGAAGGTTGGGACGGCGCGATACCATCCGAGTAGGGGCAGTGTGGGAGGTGTTGGATGAGAGCGAGAGGGAAAAGGATACAAGGTGGTGTTGGTCGGAGACTTGAGGGGGAGTTGCAATGAGGTTAGTGGAAGAACAGCATCTAGTAAAGATGAGGTCGAGCGTATTGCCTGCCTTGTGAGTAGGGGGAAGGTGAGAGGGTGAGGTCAAAGAGGAGAGGAGTGGAAAGAAGGAGGCAGAGAGGAATGAGTCAAAGGTAGACGTGGGGAGGTTAAAAGTCGCCCAGAACTGTGAGAGGTGAGCCGTCCTCAGGAAAGGGAGCTTATCAAGGCATCAAGCTCCATGGATGAACTCTCCGAGGAACCTGAAGCGATAAAATGATAAGGATGTTAAGCTTGAAAGGGCTGGTAACTGTGACAGCATGGAATTCAAAGGAGGCGATAGACAGATGGGTAAGGGGAGAAAGAGAGAATGACCACTTGGGAGAGATGAGGATCCCGGTGCCACCACCCCGCTGACCAGAAGCTCGGGGTGTGCGAGAACACGTGGGGCGGACGAAGAGAGAGCAGTAGGAGTAGCAGTGTTGTCTGTGGTGATCCATGTTTCCGTTAGTGCCAAGAAGTCGAGGGACTGGAGGGAGGCAGGCTGAGATGAACTCTGCCTTGTTGACCGCAGATCAGCAGTTCCAGAGGCTACCTGGAGACCTGAACTCCACGTGGTCGAGCGCTGGGACCACCAGATTAGGTGCCGCGGCCACGCGTGGGAGCGTTTGTATGGTCTGTGCAGAGAGGAGAGAACAGGATAAAACAGACACATAGTTGACGGGCTACAGAAGAGGCTACGCTAATGCAAAGGAGATTGAATGACAAGTGGACTACACGTCTCGAATGTTCAGAAAGTTAAGCTACGTAGCAAGAATCTTATTGACTAAAATGATTAAAATGATACAGTACTGCTGAAGTAGGCTAGCTGGAAGGGTGCGTTGTTGACACTACACTAATCAAGTCGTTCGAGTGCGTATTAGTTTCTACAGTGCTGCTGTTCGGGGCAGCTGGCTAGCTAGTAGTAAGTTGTTTACGTTACGCTATGCGTTAAAAGAACGACAATAGCTGGCTAGCTAACCTAGAAAATCGCTCTAGACTACACAATTATCTTTGATACAAAGACGGCTATGTAGCTAGCTAAGTAGCTAGCTACGATCAAACAAATCAAACCGTTGTACTGTAATGAAATGAAATGAAAATGTGATACTACCTGTGAATGCTACCTTCTCCACCATCTCATAGATAATTCTTTAATATTGAACTGCCTTCTTTTCTCATTGTAGATCTTCAAAAAGAGTTTAAAGAAAATAGACATCAATTTGAGTGCAGTTAAAGGACAGTTCCACATATGTTGTACATGTACTGATTGTATTAATGCATTTAACATCATTTGCAACAGTTTTCCGATCTTTGTGGACACCTACTTGTCTAACATTAAATCTAAAATCATAAGACATTATGGTGTACCCGCTGCTGCTGATAACAGCCTCCACTCTTCTGGGAAGGTTTTCCACTAGATGTTGGAACATTGCTGGGCGGGACTTGCTTAGTGAGGTCGGGCACTGATATTGGGCGACAGGGCCTGGTCATAGTTGGCGTTTCAATTCATCCCAATGGTGTTCATGAGGTTGAAAAAACAAAATAATGCATAGATTCCTAGGAACGCGAAGTGAGGCGGCCAGAAGTGTTTCCTTGATGTTGTCAAAGCTAGGATGGTCTCACTGGACACGTTCTGCTTCACTGGGCCAGCCTCTGCAGGTTCAGGGTTAGAGAACAGAGAAAACAAAGGTCCTGCCCTTTATTTTGAATAGTCCTAGTTGAATGGGTGGGATATTTAAACAAAAAATGATATTCACATTATTTATAACAGGGCCTGCCTTGTCAAATAATGTCCACTGCCAAATGGTTTCCACCCCTGGGTCACAACGGGATTCAATTAGCTGTTAGCGTCTGTTGCTAGTGCCGTTGCTAGAACCTGTCAAATCCTGACCGGCCTACGTAATGAACCAAAGCGTCTGTCGCTATGCTGGTTGCTATTCTGGTTGCTATGCTGGTTGCTAGCTCTATTCTACCTCATTGTGCTCGCGGAAGTCGGAGGACATGGGTGGTTCTGGTTCCATTTCACCTCATAAGCGAATTTCTAAAGTAGCCTGAATGAACTCTATAGGTCCTGGGAGTCTCAGGACAAATTAACCACACAAGTACGATGAGAAACATAAGCATATTATGACAGCAGTTTGCATAATATAATACTGCAAGTATTTGTTAATAGTTCACTGATCTTTCTCACTTGTAATGTCATTGACAAAGACAAACAATTGTGTTCATAAATGGTCTTAATCTGTAGAAATGTAATTGGTTTAGAAGACTATAAGAGCTGGGCGTTTGTCTTTCTGTCTAAACCACATAACCACCTGTTGCTCTTTATTAAAATAAAAGTGAAAGTGTTATATTGGAAAGTAAAACTATGGTCCCTCTATTACTATAATGGCCCCATTTACAAGAAATAGCTAGAGAAATAGGAGAGCTAGACAGTCCTCCTTCCGAATTTCACTTTCTCTTGTGCAAGTATAAATAGGTGCTGGTGAAATCCTTTTTCAGAACAACATCAGAGTCTCAGCCTCAGAGGAACCTAGTAACAACAAGGTAAGTCTATCTCACATTTTTTTAATACATTTCTTAAATGATCTTTATCAACCATTATTCTGATGATAGAAAAATTGGTAGAGGAAATCTGATCGACATAAGAGTGCCAACATTTATAATGCAAAAGGAAAAATCAAATATAAAAAGCAATATAAATCATTGCTATACTGCAATGTTTGTAGAAGCTGTCCTTTGTGCACAAAGGAAATCTGTAACCTTGTCTTTTATTGTTCCTATACATCTTCTACATGATGGGGCAGTTTCCTAGACGTATATTAAACTATACAATAATTATACAAAAATAAATGTTTTCTGAAACACAAATTGAATTGTAACTTCCACCTGTCTTTGCTTTCACAAACACCTGAAAAGCTGGTTTGGGAGGCATTTTGTGTTCCTAAATATACTGAACAAAAATATAAACGCAACATGTAAAGTATTGGTCCCATGTTTCATGAGCTGAAATAAAAGATCACAGAAATGTTCCATACGCACAAAAAGCTTATTTCTCTCAAATTTTGTGC
>NW_025744784.1:0-5863 GCF_021184085.1 Oncorhynchus gorbuscha
CGGCAGGTAGCCTAGTGGTTAGAGTGTAGAGGCGGCAGGTAGCCTAGTGGTTAGTGTGTAGAGGCGGCAGGTAGCCTAGTGGTTAGAGTGTAGAGGCGGCAGGTAGCCTAGTGGTTAGTGTGTAGAGGCGGCAGGTAGCCTAGTGGTTAGAGTGTAGAGGCGGCAGGTAGTCTAGTGGTTAGAGTGTAGAGGCGGCAGGTAGTCTAGTGGTTAGAGTGTAGAGGCAGCAGGTAGTCTAGTGGTTAGAGTGTAGAGGCGGAAGGTAGCCTAGTGGTTAGAGTGTAGAGGCGGCAGGTAGCCTAGTGGTTAGAGTGTAGAGGCGGCAGGTATTCTAGTGGTTAGAGTGTAGAGGAGGCAGGTAGTCTAGTGGTTAGAGTGTAGAGGAGGCAGGTAGTCTAGTGGTTAGAGTGTAGAGGTGGCAGGTAGCCTAGTGGTTAGAGTGTAGTGGTGGCAGGTAGCCTAGTGGTTAGAGTGTAGAGGCGGCAGGTAGTCCTGTGGTTAGAGTGTAGAGGCGGCAGGTAGCCTAGTGGTTAGAGTGTAGAGGCGGCAGGTAGTCTGGTGGTTAGCGTGTAGGACCAGTAACCGAAAGGTTGCTAGATCGAATCCCCGAGCTGACAAGGTAGAAATCTGTCGTTCTGCCCCCTGAACAAGGCAGTTAACCCACTGTTCCTAGGCTGTAATTGTAAATAACAATTTGTTCTTAACTGACTTGCCTCGTTAAATAAATGCTTTTAAAAACACGGGAAGAAACATGGTCGTGGTCAAACCTTCTGTTTGTATTCGCAGACGATGAGTCCGATGAACACCGGCAGCAGGATGGCCCCCAGACCAACCAGGACAAGAGGGAGTTGGACACCAGCATCACCATCAGCAACAGTTTGTGGAGCTTCGCCGCCGACACGTCGTCAATCACTACCGTCTGAACAAAACACTTCATGCGATTAAACGCTCGGATTCAAATGAACATTTTCTGAATTGAAATGTCATATTCTACAGAAGTTGTATATTTTCGTGGAGTCAAATGAAACGGTGATTATCTCACCTCATTGATAAACATGACAGGGAAGATGGTCTCGTTTAGGGATTTGGTTTTCCTGTGAAGGAAAATAGATTGTAAGAAAATCACTCAACAATGGAAGGTAATAATATAGATATCATAAAGATTATGAGCTTTATTGTTGATACTTGAACTTGGGTGTTGGTTGTGAGACGGAAATAATTAAACAAAAGAAGGAAATCATTCAGAAACAGAAACTATATGTCTTTAGCTAGCTGGACTTGAGTGGTGGTTGTGAGATGGAAATCATTCAGAAACCATAGACTGTATGTACTCACGGAAAGCCACCGATTCTGTTGATGAGGATGTTGATCTGAGCTCTCTTACTGGCCCGGATAGGAACACCAGTGGTCTGGAAGTGTAGATCAACACAGGCACAGTTTTGATGAGCCATGTGAACTGCAGGTGTAACACTCAATGTACTGGATATTTGATTCATGTCTAGGTTAAACATCTATAACTATAACCTGGTAATGTCTAGGATAAACATCTATAATTATAACCTGGTAATGTCTAGGATAAACATCTATAATTATAACCTGGTAATGTCTAGGTTAAACATCTATAATTATAACCTGGTAATGTCTAGGTTAAACATCTATAATTATAACCTGGTAATGTCTAGGATAAACATCTATAACTATAACCTGGTAATGTCTAGGTTAAACATCTATAATTATAACCTGGTAATGTCTAGGTTAAACATCTATAATTATAACCTGGTAATGTCTAGGTTAAACATCTATAATTATAACCTGGTAATGTCTAGGATAAACATCTATAACTATAACCTGGTAATGTCTAGGTTAAACATCTATAATTATAACCTGGTAATGTCTAGGTTAAACATCTATAATTATAACCTGGTAATGTCTAGGTTAAACATCTATAACTATAACCTGGTAATGTCTAGGTTAAACATCTATAATTATAACCTGGTAATGTCTAGGTTAAACATCTATAATTATAACCTGGTAATGTCTAGGATAAACATCTATAACTATAACCTGGTAATGTCTAGGTTAAACATCTATAATTATAACCTGGTAATGTCTAGGTTAAACATCTATAATTATAACCTGGTAATGTCTAGGTTAAACATCTATAACTATAACCTGGTAATGTCTAGGTTAAACATCTATAATTATAACCTGGTAATGTCTAGGTTAAACATCTATAATTATAACCTGGTAATGTCTAGGTTAAACATCTATAATTATAACCTGGTAATGTCTAGGTTAAACATCTATAATTATAACCTGGTAATGTCTAGGATAAACATCTATAACTATAACCTGGTAATGTCTAGGTTAAACATCTATACTTATAACCTGGTAATGTCTAGGTTAAACATCTATAATTATAACCTGGTAATGTCTAGGTTAAACATCTATAACTATAACCTGGTAATGTCTAGGTTAAACATCTATAACTATAACCTGGTAATGTCTAGGATAAACATCTATAATTATAACCTGGTAATGTCTAGGATAAACATCTATAATTATAACCTGGTAATGTCTAGGATAAACATCTATAACTATAACCTGGTAATGTCTAGGTTAAACATCTATAACTATAACCTGGTAATGTCTAGGTTAAACATCTATAACTATAACCTGGTAATGTCTAGGTTAAACATCTATAATTATAACCTGGTAATGTCTAGGTTAAACATCTATAATTATAACCTGGTAATGTCTAGGTTAAACATCTATAATTATAACCTGGTAATGTCTAGGTTAAACATCTATAATTATAACCTGGTAATGTCTAGGTTAAACATCTATAATTATAACCTGGTAATGTCTAGGATAAACATCTATAATTATAACCTGGTAATGTCTAGGATAAACATCTATAATTATAACCTGGTAATGTCTAGGATAAACATCTATAATTATAACCTGGTAATGTCTAGGATAAACATCTATGATTATAACCTGGTAATGTCTAGGTTAAACATCTATAATTATAACCTGGTAATGTCTAGGTTAAACATCTATAATTATAACCTGGTAATGTCTAGGTTAAACATCTATAATTATAACCTGGTAATGTCTAGGTTAAACATCTATAATTATAACCTGGTAATGTCTAGGTTAAACATCTATAATTATAACCTGGTAATGTCTAGGTTAAACATCTATAATTATAACCTGGTAATGTCTAGGTTAAACATCTATAATTATAACCTGGTAATGTCTAGGTTAAACATCTAACTATAACCTGGTAATGTCTAGGATAAACATCTATGATTATAACCTGGTAATGTCTAGGTTAAACATCTATAATTAGAACCTGGTAATGTCTAGGTTAAACATCTATAATTATAACCTGGTAATGTCTAGGATAAACATCTATAATTATAACCTGGTAATGTCTAGGATAAACATCTATAATTATAACCTGGTAATGTCTAGGATAAACATCTATAACTATAACCTGGTAATGTCTAGGTTAAACATCTATAATTATAACCTGGTAATGTCTAGGATAAACATCTATAATTATAACCTGGTAATGTCTAGGATAAACATCTATAATTATAACCTGGTAATGTCTAGGTTAAACATCTATAACTATAACCTGGTAATGTCTAGGATAAACATCTATAATTATAACCTGGTAATGTCTAGGATAAACATCTAATTATAACCTGGTAATGTCTAGGTTAAACATCTATAATTATAACCTGGTAATGTCTAGGATAAACATCTAACTATAACCTGGTAATGTCTAGGTTAAACATCTATAACTATAACCTGGTAATGTCTAGGTTAAACATCTATAACTATAACCTGGTAATGTCTAGGTTAAACATCTATAATTATAACCTGGTAATGTCTAGGTTAAACATCTATAATTATAACCTGGTAATGTCTAGGTTAAACATCTATAATTATAACCTGGTAATGTCTAGGTTAAACATCTAACTATAACCTGGTAATGTCTAGGTTAAACATCTATAATTATAACCTGGTAATGTCTAGGTTAAACATCTAACTATAACCTGGTAATGTCTAGGTTAAACATCTATAATTATAACCTGGTAATGTCTAGGTTAAACATCTATACTTATAACCTGGTAATGTCTAGGTTAAACATCTATAATTATAACCTGGTAATGTCTAGGTTAAACATCTATAATTATAACCTGGTAATGTCTAGGTTAAACATCTATAATTATAACCTGGTAATGTCTAGGTTAAACATCTAAACTATAACCTGGTAATGTCTAGGTTAAACATCTATAATTATAACCTGGTAATGTCTAGGTTAAACATCTATAATTATAACCTGGTAATGTCTAGGTTAAACATCTATAATTATAACCTGGTAATGTCTAGGTTAAACATCTATAATTATAACCTGGTAATGTCTAGGTTAAACATCTATAATTATAACCTGGTAATGTCTAGGTTAAACATCAATAATTATAACCTGGTAATTATAATTATAATCCTTGCAGTTGGTGCAATTCCCAATTACACAAAATGTAACACTATTGGAATATTAAAGTGGATGATCTATTGGATGATCTATTGGATGATCTATTGGACCGGAGAAGTGAAGACCACAGGGTTGTGTACCGGGTTCAGGTCCAGGAAGGTCTGGTGATGCTCTCTGACAGGATCCAGTCCTTCAATGGCGTTAGAGTACTTCTCATCTCCCAGGTAGAAATGAGGAAAAGACGTCACGACTGGAGCACCTGGAGAGACAGGGAGGAGAAGTTAATGTGACTGGAACTCTGTGAAGACGGGGAAAGACGAGAGCTAAGGGATGTGAACTCTGTTCAAAGCTAAGAGAAGAAGAAATGGAATGTGATTGGATCATCTTGTGAACAGGCAGAAACAGAGAGGAACAACCCCTTGAGGATTAGCTAATATTACAAGAACACACAGGTGACTCCTGGGTAGTTCTCAGCAAATGGTAGAACACTATAATCACAGCAGTGTTGATTCACTAGAGGTGCTCACAACAGTGTGGCTTCACTAGAGGTACTCTCAGCAGTGTTGATTCACAAGAGGTACCCACAACAGTGTGGCTTCACTAGAGGTACTAACAACATTGTTGATTCACTAGATGTACCCACAACAGTGTTGATTCACAAGAGGTACTCACAGCAGTGCTGATTCACTAGAGGTACTCACAGCAGTGTTGATTCACTAGAGGTACTAACAACATTGTTGATTCACTAGATGTACCCACAACAGTGTTGATTCACAAGAGGTACTCACAGCAGTGCTGATTCACTAGAGGTACTCACAGCAGTGTTGATTCACTAGAGGTACTCACAGCAGTGTTGAGTCACTAGAGGTACCCACAGTCGTGTTGATTCACAAGAGGTACTCACAACAGTGTTGATTCACTAGAGGTATCCACAACAGTGTTGATTCACTAGAGGTACTCACAGCAGTGTGGAGTCACTAGAGGTACTAACAACAATGTTGATTCACTAGATGTACCCACAGCAGTGTTGATTCACAAGAGGTACTCACAGCAGTGTTGATTCACTAGAGGTACTCTCAGCAGTGTTGATTCACTAGAGGTACCCACAACAGTGTTGATTCACTAGAGGTACTCACAGCAGTGTTGAGTCACAAGAGGTACTCACAGTAGTGTTGATTCACAAGAGGTACCCACAGCAGTGTTGATTCACTAGAGGTACCCACAACCGTGTTGATTCACGAGAGGTACTCACAGTAGTGTTGATTCACTAGAGGTACTCACAGTAGTGTTGATTCACTAGATGTACCCACAGCAGTGTTGATTCACAAGAGGTACTCACAGCAGTGCTGATTC
>NW_025744785.1:0-5860 GCF_021184085.1 Oncorhynchus gorbuscha
GCGAAAGTATTCGGCCCTCTTGAACTTTGCGGCCTTTTGCCACATTTCAGGCTTCAAACATAAGAGTAAAAACTGTATTTTTGTGAAGAATCAACAACAAGTGGGACACAATCATGAGAGTGGAACGACATTTATTGGATATTTCAAACTTTTAACAAGTCAAAGACTGAAAAAATTGGGCGTGCAAAATTATTCAGCCCCCCTTAAGTTAATACTTTGTGGCGCCAACTTTTGCTGCGATTACAGCTGTAAGTCGCTTAGGGTATGTCTCTATCAGTTTTGCACATGGAGACAGAATTTTCCCATTCCTCCTTGCAAAACAGCTCGAGCTCAGTGAGGTTGGATGGAGAGCATTTGTGAACCAGCAGTTTTCAGTTCTTTCCACAGATTCTTGATTGGATTCAGGTCTGGACTTTGACTTGGCCATTCTAACACCTGGATATGTTTATTTTTGAACCATTCCTAGTTTGTTTTGGATCATTGTCTTGTTGGAAGACAAATCTCTGTCCCAGTCTCAGGTCTTTTGCAGACTCCATCAGGTTTTCTTCCAGCATGGTCCTGTATTTGGCTCCATCCATCTTCCCATCAATTTTAACCATCTTCCCTGTCCCTGCTGAAGAAAAGCAGGCCCAAACCATGATGCTGCCACCACCATGTTTGACAGTGGGGATGGTGTGTTCAGGGTGATGAGCTGTGTTGCTTTTACGCCAAACATAATGTTTTGCATTGTTGCCAAAAAGTTCAATTTTGGTTTCATCTGACCAGAGCACCTTCTTCCACATGTTTGGTGTGTCTCCCAGGTGGCTTGTGGCAAACTTTAAACAACACTTTTATGGATATCTTTAAGAAATGGCTTTCTTCTTGCCACTCTTCCATAAAGGCCAGATTTGTGCAATATATGACTGATTGCTGTCCTATGGACAGAGTCTCCCACCTCAGCTGTAGATCTCTGCAGTTCATCCAGAGTGATCATGGGCCTCTTGGCTGCATCTCTGATCAGTCTTCTCCTTGTATGAGCTGAAAGTTTAGAGGGACGGCCAGGTCTTGGTAGATTTACAGTGGTCTGATACTCCTTCCATTTCAATATTATCGCTTGCACAGTGCTCCTTGGGATGTTTAAAGCTTGGGAAATATTTTTGTATCCAAATCCGGCTTTAAACTTCTTCCACCCAGTATCTCGGACCTGCCTGGTGTGTTCCTTGTTCTTCATGATGCTCTCTGCGCTTTTGCAGGACCTCTGAGACTATCACAGTGCAGGTGCATTTATACAGAGACTTGATTACACAGGTGGATTGTATTTATCATCAATAGTCATTTGGTCAACATTGGATCATTCAGAGATCCTCACTGAACTTCTGGAGAGTTTGCTGCACTGAAAGTAGGGGCTGAATAATTTTGCCCAATTTTTCAGTTTTGATTTGTTAAAAAGTTTTAAATATCAATAAATGGTTCCACTCATGATTTGTGTCCCACTTGTTGATTCTTCACAAAAAATACAGTTTTATATCTTTATGTTTGAAGGCCTGAAATGTGGCAAAGATTCGCAAAGTTCAGAGGCTGAATACTTTCCAAGGCACTGTGTGCTTGTCTCACCTAGCTATCTGAAGATGAATGCGCTACCTGTAAAGTTACTCTGGATAAGAGCATCTGCTAAATGACTAATATGTCAAATTTGCATATTTAAATACAGATCTCTCTCATTACTGTATTGCAATTCTTAACAGCAGTCACTGTGAAGTCTAAAAGGAGAGGAAAAAATTACCCCTGCCGGTAGCATACAGGTATTACGATCACGTCACGTGATCGGAGAGCACACTGTTCGCGAAAAGTTCAACGTTGTGCACCAGAAGCAATAAACCGAAAATGTCTTTTTAGTTTGGATAGTGCGTCCTCGTTTCACTCCGATTCGGGAACGTTTACTTCCTTTTCATGCCTAGTGAACACTACCGAAGGGTCCTACACAGTATAGTGTCTGCAGGCGGTGTGTGACAGTGTGTGTGTGTGTTTCTCCCCCAGTCCACCAGAATTACATTGGTAGGATGCAGAGGAAAGAACCCCTTCTACCTGTCTGTGGTTCTGTCTGACCAGAACAACCAGGTCCCTCAGTATAGAGCCATCCTCTGGAGGAAGACAGTAAGTCACTGACTTTTATGCACAGATCTAGGATCAGCTCTTGCAAAATCTAACCTTAAAAAGTGGTATCTGTGCAAGTTGGCTTTAGAAACAGATCTGGGATCTGCTCAACCTTTCCCAATGCCAGGTGAAATGTGCATATCATGCATATACTGTATAGACCTTAGAACAGTGTCTATGGGCAACTTTATCCATGAGTCCTAGCTTCTGTGTGCGGTGTGGGGGAGTTAAGGGGTTCAGATGTGGGGCGTATGTGTGTGTGTTTGCGCGGCAGCAGCGAGATAGAGGGGTGTGAGTCATTCAGAAGAGTTAACTAGCTTCCTCACTGAGCTCCTGTTTCAGATTCAAGCACCACACCACACCTGATTAGGATGGCCCTCTGCCTTCTGTTCAGATAGATGATGAATACTTTCTCTCCTCATCCGGTCCTGAGATAATTGCATCTCTTCTCTTCCCCCCAGGGAACTCTGAAGATCAGTCTGCCATACAGCCCCACTAAAACACTATCAGTCAAGTCCATCTTAAGGTAAGCAAGCACTGGTCAGGATGTTATTCAATAACTGCTGATCCTCAACACAGGGGTGCGTGCTAAGTCCCCTCCTGTACTCACTATTCACTCATGACTGCTCGGCCAGGCATGTCTCCAACACCATCATTAAGTTTGCTGATGACCCAACAGTGGTAGGCCTGATCACCGATAACAACGAGACAGCCTATAGGGAGGTCAGAGACCTGGCCGTGTGGTGACAGGACAACAACCTCTCCTTCAACGTGATCAAGACAAAGGAGATGAATGTGGACTACAGGAAAAGGAGGACCGAGCACGCCCCCATTCTCATCGACGGGGCTGTAGTGGAGCATGTTGAGAGCGCATCCCACATCACCAACAAACTATCAATGTCCAGCACACCAAGACAGTCGTGAAGAGGGCACGACAGAACCTATTCCCCCTCAGGAGACTGAAAATATTTGGCATGGGTCCTCAGATCCTCAAAAGGTTCTACAGCTGCACCATCGACAGCATCCTGACTGGTTACAACACTGCCTGGTATGGCAACTGCTCAGCCTCCGACCGCAAGGCACTTCAGAGGGTATTGCGTACTTCCCAGTACATCACTGGTTCCAAGCTCCCTGCCATCCAAGACCTCTATACCAGGCGGTGTCAGAGGAAGGCCCTAAAAATTGTCATAGAATCCAGCCACCCTAGTCATAGACTGTTCTCTCTGCTTCCGCACAGCAAGCGGTACTTGAGCTCCAAGTCTCGGTCCAAGAGGCTTCTAAAACAGCTTCTACCCCCAAGCCATAAGACTCCTGAACATCTAATCAAATGGCTTCCCAGACTATTTGCATTGACCCCCCCTGCCCTCTTTTACGCCACTGCTACTCTCTGTTATTATCTATGCATAGTCACTTTAATAACTCTACCTACATATACATATTACCTCAATTACCTCGACTAACCGGTGCCTCTTATTTTATACTTTAACTCCACTTGTTGCCTTTTCTTATTCTTATTCATATTTTTTTAATCTGCATTGTTGGTTAGGGGCTTGTAAGTAAGCATTTCTCTGTAGGTTATTTTCTGTTGTATTGGAGCGCATGTGACTAATACAATTTTGATGTCATTCTTTAAATGTTGCACGCATTAAATTGTAGAACTTTATCTGCAACGTTATAATCCATTTTGGTTGAGTTGCGCTGTTTTCTCCACGCAGCTGTGCAGGCCGAGCGTGTCCCTATAGTACACAGCCTGTGCAGCACAGCTAGTGGTAGAAACATCTTGGTTTGCACAAAAGGGAACATAACGTTTTTAAAACAACGTATAGACCTACATAACTATACTGAGTCTGTTTTTAAAACAACGTATAGACCTACATAACTATACAGAGTCTGTTTCTAAAACGACGTATAGACCTACATAACTACACTATAGACCTACATAACTATACTATAGACCTACATAACTATACAGAGTCTGTTTCTATAACAACGTATAGACCTACATAACTATACTATAGACCTACATAACTATACTATAGACCTACATAACTATACTATAGACCTACATAACTATACTATAGACCTACATAACTATACTATAGACCTACATAACTACATTTACATTTTTACATTACATTTAAGTCATTTAGCAGACGCTCTTATCCAGAGCGACTTACAAATTGGTGCATTCACCTTATGACATCCAGTGGGACAGTCACTTAACAATAGTGCATCTAAAACTTAGGGGGGGTGGGGTGAGAGGGATTACTTAACCTATCCTAGGTATTCCTTAAAGAGGTGGGGTTTCAGGTGTCTCCGGGAAGGTGGTGATTGACTCCGCTGTCCTGGCGTCGTGAGGGGAGTTTGTTCCACCATTGGGGGCCAGAGCAGCGAACAGTTTTGACTGGGCTGAGCGGGAGCTGCCCCTTCCTCAGTGGTAGGGAGGCGAGCAGGCCAGAGGTGGATGGCGCAGTGCTCTTGTTTTGGGTGTAGGGCCTGATCAGAGCCTGGAGGTACTGAGGTGCCGTTCCCCTCACAGCTCCAGCAAGCACCATGGTCTTGTAGCGGATGCGAGCTTCAACTGGAAGCCGATGGAGAGAACGGAGGGGAGCGGGGAGTGACGTGAGAGAACTTGGGAAGGTTGAAGACACCAGACGGGCTGCCGGCGTTCTGGATGAGTTGAAGGGGTTTAATGAAAACAGGCAGGGAGCCCAGCTAACAAGCGGTGCAGTCATCCAAGACGGGGAGATGACAAGTGCCTGGATTAGGACCTGCGCCGCTTCCTGTGTGTGAGGCAGGGTCGTACTCTGGGATGTTGTAGAGCATGAACCTGCAGGAGGCGGGCCACCGCCTTGATGTTGGTTGAGAACGACAGGGTGTTGTCCAGGATCACGCCAAGGTTCTTAGCGCTCTGGGAGGAGGACACAATGGAGTTGTCAACCGTGATGGCGAGATCATGGAACGGGCAGTCCTTCCCCGGGAGGAAGAGCAGCTCCGTCTTGCCGAGGTTCAGCTTGAGGTGGTGATCCGTCATCCACACTGATATGTCTGCCAGACATGCAGAGTCTGTTTCTATAACAACGTATAGACCTACATAACTATACAGAGTCTGTTTCTATAACAACGTATAGACCTACATAACTATACTATAGACCTACATAACTATACTATAGACCTACATAACTATACTATAGACCTACATAACTATACTATAGACCTACATAACTATACTATAGACCTACATAACTATACTATAGACCTACATAACTATACTGAGTCTGTTTCTAAAACAACGTATAGACCTACATAACTATACAGAGTCTGTTTCTATAACAACGTATAGACCTACATAACTATACTATAGACCTACATAACTATACAGAGTCTGTTTCTATAACAACGTATAGACCTACATAACTATACAGAGTCTGTTTCTATAACAACGTATAGACCTACATAACTATACAGAGTCTGTTTCTATAACAACGTATAGACCTACATAACTATACTATAGACCTACATAACTATACAGAGTCTGTTTCTATAACAACGTATAGACCTACATAACTATACTGAGTCTGTTTCTATAACAACGTATAGACCTACATAACTATACAGAGTCTGTTTCTATAACAACGTATAGACCTACATAACTATACTGAGTCTGTTTCTATAACAACGTATAGACCTACATAACTATACTGAGTCTGTTTCTATAACAACGTAT
>NW_025744786.1:0-5857 GCF_021184085.1 Oncorhynchus gorbuscha
CATCTCTAACAGTAATTCTCTGTGTTTTTATAATGTTGGTCTCTAACCAGCATGACCTCACAAACTCACATCTCTAACAGTAATTCTCTGTGTTTTATAATGTTGGTCTCTAACCAACATGACCTCACAAACTCACATCTCTAACAGTAATTCTCTGTGTTTTATAATGTTGGTCTCTAAACCAACATGACCTCACAAACTCACATCTCTAACAGTAATTCTCTGTGTTTATAATGTTGGTTTCTAACCAACATGACCTCACAAACTCACATCTCTAACAGTAATTCTCTGTGTTTTATAATGTTGGTCTCTAACCAACATGACCTCACAAACTCACATCTCTAACAGTAATTCTCTGTGTTTTATAATGTTGGTCTCTAACCAACATGACCTACAAACTCACATCTCTAAATAAAGTAATTCTCTGTGTTTTATAATGTTGGTTTCTAACCAACATGACCTCACAAACTCACATCTCTAACAGTAATTCTCTGTGTTTTATAATGTTGGTCTCTAACCAACATGACCTCACAAACTCACATCTCTAACAGTAATTCTCTGTGTTTTATAATGTTGGTCTCTAACCAACATGACCTCACAAAACTCACATCTCTCTCTCTTAACCAACATGACCTCACAAACTCACATCTCTTACTGTGTTTTATAATGTTGGTCTCTAACCAACATGACCTCACAAACTCACATCTCTAACAGTAATTCTCTGTGTTTTATAATGTTGGTCTCTAACCAACATGACCTCACAAACTCACATCTCTAACAGTAATTCTCTGTGTTTTATAATGTTGGTCTCTAACCAACATGACCTCACAAACTCACATCTCTAACATCTTTATAATGTTGGTCTCAACCAACATGTAATTCTCTGTGTTTTATAATGTTGGTCTCTAACCAACATGACCTCTAAACTCACATCTCTAACAGTAATTCTCAGGTTTTATAAATGTTGGTCTCTAACCAACATGACCTCACAAACTCACATCTCTAACAGTAATTCTCTGTGTTTTATAATGTTGGTCTCTAACCAACATGACCTCACAAACTCACATCTCTAACAGTAATTCTCTGTGTTTTATAATGTTGGTTTCTAACCAACATGACCTCACAAACTCACATCTCTAACAGTAATTCTCTGTGTTTTATAATGTTGGTCTCTAACCAACATGACCTCACAAACTCACATCTCTAACAGTAATTCTCTGTGTTTTATAATGTTGGTCTCTAACCAACATGACCTCACAAACTCACATCTCTAACAGTAATTCTCTGTGTTTTATAATGTTGGTTTCTAACCAACATGACCTCACAAACTCACATCTCTAACAGTAATTCTCTGTGTTTTATAATGTTGGTCTCTAACCAACATGACCTCACATAAACTCACATCTCTAACAGTAATTCTCTGTGTTTTATAATGTTGGTCTCTAACCAACATGACCTCACAAACTCACATCTCTAACAGTAATTCTCTGTGTTTTATAATGTTGGTCTCTAACCAACATGACCTCACAAACTCACATCTCTAACAGTAATTCTCTGTGTTTTATAATGTTGGTCTCTAACCAACATGACCTCACAAACTCACATCTCTAACAGTAATCTCTGTGTTTTTATAATGTTGGTCTCTAACCAACATGACCTCACAAACTCACATCTCCTAACAGTAATTCTCTGTGTTTTATAATGTTGGTCTCTAACCAACATGACCTCACAAACTCACATCTCTAACAGTAATTCTCTGTGTTTTATAATGTTGGTCTCTAACCAACATGACCTCACAAACTCACATCTCTAACAGTAATTCTCTGTGTTTTATAATGTTGGTCTCTAACCAACATGACCTCACAAACTCACATCTCTAACAGTAATTCTCTGTGTTTTATAATGTTGGTCTCTAACCAACATGACCTCACAAACTCACATCTCTAACAGTAATTCTCTGTGTTTATAATGTTGGTCTCTAACCAACATGACCTCACAAACTCACATCTCTAACAGTAATTCTCTGTGTTTTATAATGTTGGTGACCTCTAATCCAACAGTAATGATGTTGGTCCTCACAAACTCACATCTCTAACAGTAATTCTCTGTGTTTTATAATGTTGGTCTCTAACCAACATGACCTCCTAAACTCACATCTCTAACAGTAATTCTCTGTGTTTTATAATGTTGGTCTCTAACCAACATGACCTCACAAACTCACATCTCTAACAGTAATTCTCTGTGTTTTATAATGTTGGTCTCTAACCAACATGACCTCACAAACTCACATCTCTAACAGTAATTCTCTGTGTTTTATAATGTTGGTCTCTAACCAACATGACCTCACAAACTCACATCTCTAACAGTAATTCTCTGTGTTTTATAATGTTGGTCTCAACCAACATGACCTCAAACTCACATCTCTAACAGTAATTCTCTGTGTTTTATAATGTTGGTCTCTAACCAACATGACCTCACAAACTCACATCTCTAACAGTAATTCTCTGTGTTTTATAATGTTGGTCTCTAACCAACATGACCTCAAACTCACATCTCTAACAGTAATTCTCTGTGTTTTATAATGTTGGTCTCTAACCAACATGACCTCACAAACTCACATCTCTAACAGTAATTCTCTGTGTTTTATAATGTTGGTCTCTAACCAACATGACCTCACAAACTCACATCTCTAACAGTAATTCTCTGTGTTTTATAATGTTGGTCTCTAACCAACATGACCTCACAAACTCACATCTCTAACAGTAATTCTCTGTGTTTTTATAATGTTGGTCTCTAACCAACATGACCTCACAAACTCACATCTCTAACAGTAATTCTCTGTGTTTTATAATGTTGGTCTCTAACCAACATGACCTCACAAACTCACATCTCTAACAGTAATTCTCTGTGTTTTATAATGTTGGTCTCTAACCAACATGACCTCACAAACTCACATCTCTAACAGTAATTCTCTGTGTTTTATAATGTTGGTCTCTAACCAACATGACCTCACAAACTCACATCTCTAACAGTAATTCTCTGTGTTTTATAATGTTGGTCTCTAACCAACATGACCTCACAAACTCACTAACAGTAATCTCTGGTTTTTAACCAACAGTAATTCTCTGTGTTTTATAATGTTGGTCTCTAACCAACATGACCTCACAAACTCACATCTCTAACAGTAATTCTCTGTGTTTTATAATGTTGGTCTCTAACCAACATGACCTCACAAACTCACATCTCTAACAGTAATTCTCTGTGTTTTATAATGTTGGTCTCTAACCAACATGACCTCACAAACTCACATCTCTAACAGTAATTCTCTGTGTTTTATAATGTTGGTCTCTATGACTCAAACTCAATCTCTAATGACCTGTGTTTATAATGTTGGTTTCTAACCAAAACTCACATCTCTAACAGTAATTCTCTGTGTTTTATAATGTTGGTCTCTAACCAACATGACCTCACAAACTCACATCTCTAACAGTAATTCTCTGTGTTTTATAATGTTGGTCTCTAACCAACATGACCTCACAAACTCACATCTCTAACAGTAATTCTCTGTGTTTTATAATGTTGGTCTCTAACCAACATGACCTCACAAACTCACATCTCTAACAGTAATTCTCTGTGTTTTATAATGTTGGTCTCTAACCAACATGACCTCACAAACTCACATCTCTAACAGTAATTCTCTGTGTTTTATAATGTTGGTCTCTAACCAACATGACCTCACAAACTCACATCTCTAACAGTAATTCTCTGTGTTTTTATAATGTTGGTCTCTAACCAACATGACCTCACAAACTCACATCTCTAACAGTAATTCTCTGTGTTTATAATGTTGGTCTCTAACCAACATGACCTCACAAAACTCACATCTCTAACAGTAATTCTCTGTGTTTTATAATGTTGGTCTCTAACCAACATGACCTCACAAACTCACATCTCTAACAGTAATTCTCTGTGTTTTATAATGTTGGTCTCTAACCAACATGACCTCACAAACTCACATCTCTAACAGTAATTCTCTGTGTTTTATAATGTTGGTCTCTAACCAACATGACCTCACAAACTCACATCTCTAACAGTAATTCTCTGTGTTTTATAATGTTGGTCTCTAACCAACATGACCTCACAAACTCACATCTCTAACAGTAATTCTCTGTGTTTTATAATGTTGGTCTCTAACCAACATGACCTCACAAACTCACATCTCTAACAGTAATTCTCTGTGTTTTATAATGTTGGTCTCTAACCAACATGACCTCACAAACTCACATCTCTAACAGTAATTCTCTGTGTTTTATAATGTTGGTCTCTAACCAACATGACCTCACAAACTCACATGTTGGTCTCTAACAGTAATTCTCTGTGTTTTATAATGTTGGTCTCTAACCAACATGACCTCACAAACTCACATCTCTAACAGTAATTCTCTGTGTTTTATAATGTTGGTCTCTAACCAACATGACCTCACAAACTCACATCTCTAACAGTAATTCTCTGTGTTTTATAATGTTGGTCTCTAACCAACATGACCTCACAAACTCACATCTCTAACAGTAATTCTCTGTGTTTTATAATGTTGGTCTCTAACCAACATGACCTCACAAACTCACATCTCTAACAGTAATTCTCTGTGTTTTATAATGTTGGTCTCTAACCAACATGACCTCACAAACTCACATCTCTAACAGTAATTCTCTGTGTTTTATAATGTTGGTCTCTAACCAACATGACCTCTAAACTCACATCTCTAACAGTAATTCTCTGTGTTTTATAATGTTGGTCTCTAACCAACATGACCTCACAAACTCACATCTCTAACAGTAATTCTCTGTGTTTTTTATAATGTTGGTCTCTAACCAACATGACCTCACAAACTCACATCTCTAACAGTAATTCTCTGTGTTTTATAATGTTGGTCTCTAACCAACATGACCTCTAAAACTCACATCTCTAACAGTAATTCTCTGTGTTTATAATGTTGGTCTCTAACCAACATGACCTCTAAACTCACATCTCTAACAGTAATTCTCTGTGTTTTATAATGTTGGTTTCTCTAGCCAACATGACCTCACAAACTCACATCTCTAACAGTAATTCTCTGTGTTTTATAATGTTGGTCTCTAACCAACATGACCTCTAAAACTCACATCTCTAACAGTAATTCTCTGTGTTTTATAATGTTGGTCTCTAACCAACATGACCTCACAAACTCACATCTCTAACAGTAATTCTCTGTGTTTTATAATGTTGGTCTCTAACCAACATGACCTCCTAAACTCACATCTCTAACAGTAATTCTCTGTGTTTTATAATGTTGGTCTCTAACCAACATGACCTCTAAAACTCACATCTCTAACAGTAATTCTCTGTGTTTTATAATGTTGGTCTCTAACCAACATGACCTCACAAACTCACATCTCTAACAGTAATTCTCTGTGTTTTATAATGTTGGTCTCTAACCAGCATGACCTCTAAAACTCACATCTCTAACAGTAATTCTCTGTGTTTTATAATGTTGGTCTCTAACCAACATGACCTCCTAAACTCACATCTCTAACAGTAATTCTCTGTGTTTTTATAATGTTGGTCTCTAACCAACATGACCTCACAAACTCACATCTCTAGCAGTAATTCTCTGTGTTTTATAATGTTGGTCTCACAACCAACATGACCTCCACAAACTCACATCTCTAACAGTAATTCTCTGTGTTTTATAATGTTGGTCTCTAACCAACATGACCTCACAAACTCACATCTCTAACAGTAATTCTCTGTGTTTTATAATGTTGGTCTCTAACCAACATGACCTCACAAACTCACATCTCTAACAGTAATTCTCTGT
>NW_025744787.1:0-5844 GCF_021184085.1 Oncorhynchus gorbuscha
ATGTTTCGTATTGCGTCAGATGGGAATATTGGCGAATACGCTGATTCGGTGTGCGAGTTCATTAGAACGTGCGTCGAAATGTCGTTCCCATAGCAACGATAAAAACATTCCCTAACCAGAAACCGTGGATTGATGGCAGCATTCGCGTGAAACTGAAAGCGCGAACCACTGCTTTTAATCAGGGCAAGGTGTCTGGCAACATGACTGAATACAAACAGTGCAGCTATTCCCTCCGTAAGGCTATCAAACAAGCTAAGCGTCAGTACAGAGACAAAGTGGAATCTCAATTCAATGGCTCAGACACAAGAGGCATGTGGCAGGGTCTACAGTCAATCACGGACTACAAGATGAAATCCAGCCCAGTCACGGACCAGGATGTCTTGCTCCCAGGCAGACTAAATAACTTTTTGCCCGCTTTGAGGACAATACAGTGCCACTGACTACGGCCTGCAACGGAAACATGCAGTCTCTCCTTCACTGCAGCCGAGGTGAGTAAGACATTTAAAGCGTGTTAACCCTCGCAAGGCTGCAGGCCCAGGCCGGCATCCCCAGCCGCGCCCTCCGAGCATGCGCAGACCAGCTGGCCGGTGTGTTTACGGACATATTCAATCAATCCCTATACCAGTCTGCTGTTCCCACATGCTTCAAGAGGGGCCACCATTGTTCCTGTTCCCAAGAAAGCTAAGGTAACTGAGCTAACGACTACCGCCCGTAGCACTCACTTCCGTCATCATGAAGTGCTTTGAGAGACTAGTCAAGGACCATATCACCTCCCACCCTACCTGACACCTAGACCCACTCCAATTTGCTTACCGCCCAAATAGGTCCACAGACGATGCAATCTCAACCACACTGCACACTGCCTAACCCACCTGGACAAGAGAGAATACCTATGTGAGAATGCTGTTCATCGACTACAGCTCGGCATTCAACACCATAGTACCCTCCAAGCTCGTCATCAAGCTCGAGACCCTGGGTCTCGACCCCGCCCTGTGCAACTGGGTACTGGACTTCCTGACGGGCCGCCCCCAGGTGGTGAGGGTAGGCAACAACATCTCCTCCCGCTGATCCTCAACACGGGGGCCCCACAGGTGCGTTCTGAGCCCTCTCCTGTACTCCTGTTCACCCGACTGCGTGGCCACGCACGCCTCCAACTCAATCATCAAGTTTGCGGACGACACAACAGTGGTAGGCTTGATTACCAACAACGACGAGACGGCCTACAGGGAGGAGGTGAGGGCCCTTGGAGTGTGGTGTCAGGAAAATAACCTCACACTCAACGTCAACAAAACTAAGGAGATGATTGTGGACTTCAGGAAACAGCAGAGGGGAACACCCCTATCCACATCGATGGAACAGTAGTGGAGAGGGTAGCTAGTTTAAGTTCCTCGGCATACACATCACAGACAAACTGAATTGGTCCACTCACACTGACAGCGTCGTGAAGAAGCGCAGCAGCGCCTATTCAACCTCAGGAGGCTGAAGAAATTCGGCTTGTCAAAAGCACTCACAAAACTTCTACAGATGCACAATCGAGAGCATCCTGGCGGGGCTGTATCACCGCCTGGTACGGCAGCTAACTGCTCCGCCCTCAACCGTAAGGCTCTCCAGAGGGTAGTGAGGACTGCACAACGCATCACCGGGGCAAAACTACCTGCCCTCCAGGACACCTACACCACCCGTTGTTACAGGAAGGCCATAAAGATCATCAAGGACATCAACCACCCGAACCACTGCCTGTTCACCCCGCTATCATCAGAAGGCGAGGTCAGTACAGGTGCATCAAAGCTGGGACCGAGAGACTGAAAAACAGCTTCTATCTCAAGGCCATCAGACTGTTAAACAGCCACCACTAACATTGAGTGGCTGCTGCCACCACACTGTCATTGACACTGACCCAACTCCAACCATTTTAATAATGGGAATTGATGAAATTATGTAAATATATCACTAGCCACTTTAAACAATGCTACCTTATATAATGTTACTTACCCTACATTATTCATCTCATATGCATATGTATATACTGTACTCTACAACATCGACTGCATCCTTATGTAACACATGTATCACTAGCCACTTTAACTATGCCACTTTGTTTACTTTGTCTACACACTCATCTCATATGCTGCTCTGTACCATCACTCATTCATATATCCTTATGTACATGTTCCTTATCCCCTTACACTGTGTATAAGACAGTAGTTTTGGAATTGTTAGTTAGATTACTTGTTGGTTATCACTGCATTGTCGGAACTAGAAGCACAAGCATTTCGCTACACTCGCATTAACATCTGCTAACCATGTGTATGTGACAAATAAAATTTGATTTGATTTGATTTGATTTGAACCATACGTAGAATGTATGCACGCATGACTGTAAGTCGCTTTGGATAAAAGCGTCTGCTAAATGGCATATATTATTATATTATTATGATCAGAAATGGTCACTAAATCAATGTAACAATTGAACAAGCGCAAACGTGATATTAGGTGCTGAATGAGGATGTCAGAAGAGTATTCTAGTTGAGAGAGATTGATTGGTTGTTTAACTGGCATAGACGCTGTGTATAATTAGTGTTAATTGATGAAAAAGTTGGGTAACATTCAAGATAACAATGCTACATGTTGAAAATAAATGTATAGGTGTTCTCGTATCATTGGGCAATGGTGCAAACTGGAGAAATGAAAAGGTGGAATTGAGTGGACAGTGGTTTAGTCAAGCTCAAACGTTGGGAGACTTTGTATGGTTCAGTATTTAGTTTCAACAGTTATTACTTCATAAATCCATGGCTTCAAGAGCACGTAATTCTAAACGACGAATGAGCAGCAAATAGATGTGGACGAAACAAAATATAAATCAGTATGTGAAACCTTCAGTGGGTCCTGTCTTGTCCTGCGCTCCCCGAGGTCCACAGTCTGCATCCCCGTGGTGTACACCTCATAGTCTCCACACTGCTCCTCCTCATCATGACGCAGACTGTCTCCCGCTGTGCCTCAAACGTCACCACACTGAAACCAAACCAAATCTTAAACAATACAGAGAAAGCAATAGATCGAGAGAATGACAACATCCTGATGTGACTTCTGAACGTCATTGGTTTATTCCATACTGAATCTACTGTATTGTCCGTGACGACTATTCAATAGGCTACTCAAACTACTGCACATTGAGAAAAGATGTGACTAAACTGAATAAAAAGAAGACGAAACACTACTATGAAACAAATAAAGACTGAAAATAAGAAGATTTGATGCACCTTAAATGAAATGTTGGGCAAAAAGGTCAACTCAGCTCCATCATTCATTGAATTAGATGGCTCATTCATCACCAGAACCCACTGATATTGGCAAATACTTTGATGATTCTTTTCATTGGCAAGATCAACAAACTTAGGCATGACATGCCAGCAACAAACACTGACACTACACATCCAAGTATAACTGATCAAATTATGAAAGACAAGCATTGCAATTTTGAATTCCTGTAAAGTGAGTGTGGAAGAAGTGACAAGCCACCGGGGTCTGACAACTTTGATAGAAAATTACTGAGGATAGCGGACGACATTGCCACATCTTCAATCTAAGCCTACTAGAACGTTTGTGCCCTCAGGCCTGAGGGAAGCAAAAGTAATTACGCTACACAAGAATAGTAAATCCAACTTTACTGGCTCAAACAGCCGATCAATCAGCCTTAGTAAACCTTTAGAAATAATTGTGTTTGACCAGATACAATGCCATTTTACTGTAAACAAATTGACAACATACTCTCAGCATGCTTATAGGGAAGGACATTCAACAAGCACGGCACTTACACAAATTACCAGTGATGGAAAAAGTACCCAATCTACATACTTGAGTAAAAGTGAAAGTCACCCAGTAAAATACTACTTGAGTAAAAGTCTAAAAGTATTGAGTTTTAAATGTACTTAAGTATCAAAGTAAAAGTATAAATCATTTAAAATGTCTTACCAGACAACATGATTTTCTTGTTTTTTAAATTTACGGATAGCCAGGGGCACAGCTCAACACACAGACATAATTTACAAACGAAGCATTTGTGTTGAGTGAGTCCACCAGATGTTCTCTTGATAAGTGTGTGAATTAGACAATTTTCCTTTCCTGCTAAGCATTCAAAATGCAACGAGTGCTTTGGGTGTCATCGAAAATGTAAGG
The DNA here is from genome assembly GCF_021184085.1 of Oncorhynchus gorbuscha. Classification (NCBI taxonomy): domain Eukaryota; kingdom Metazoa; phylum Chordata; class Actinopteri; order Salmoniformes; family Salmonidae; genus Oncorhynchus; species Oncorhynchus gorbuscha. Next base: position 4,177 of record NW_025744787.1, read on the forward strand.
ATTACATTATTTTCTTTAGGAATGTAGTGGAGTAAAAGTAAAAGTTGTCAAAAATATAAATAGTAAAGTAAAGTAGAGATACCCCAAAAACGACTTAAAAGTACTCAAAAGTATTTTTACTGAAGTACTTTAGACCACTGTAAATGACTGATCATTGGCTGAGAGAAATTGATGATAAAAAGATTGTGTGAGCTGTTTTGTTTGACTTTAGTGCAGCTTTTGACATTATTGATCATAGTCTGCTGTTGGAAAACGTATGTGTTATGGCTTTACACCCCTGTTATATCAGAACACAGAGGGTGTTCTTTAATGGAAGCCTCTCCAACATAATCCAGGTAGAACTAGGAATTCCCCAGGGCAGCTGTCTAGGCCCATTACTTTTTTCAATCTTTACTAATGACATGCCACTGGCTTTGAGTAAAGCCCGTGTCTATGTATGCGAATGACTCAACACTATACACATCAGCTACGACAGAGAGTCTAATCACTGCAAGACTTAACAAAGAGCTGCAGTTAGTTTCAGAATGGGTGGCAAGGAATAAGTTAGTCCTACATATTTCAAAAACTATGATTTGGGACAAATCATTCACTATACCCTAAACCTCAACTAAATCTTGTAATAAATAATGTGGAAATTGAGCAAGCTGAGGTTACTAAACTTCTTGGACTAACTCTGGATTGTAAACTGTCATGGTCAAAACATATTGATACAACAGTAGCTAAGATTTTTAACAACACTATCAACAGGGCAGATCCTACAGGTTCTAGTTTGTTCGCACCAGTCGTGTGGTCAGATACCACAGAGGGATCTCTGGAAATTACAATTGGTTCAGAATAGGGCAGCACAGCTGGCACTTAAATGTACATGGAGAGCTAACATTAATAATATGCACGTAATTCTCTCATGGCTCAAAGTGGAGGAGAGATTGACTTCATCACTACTTGTTTTTGTAAGAAGTGTTGACATGCTGAATGCACTGAGGTGTCTGTTTAAACTACTAGCACACAGCTCAGACACCCATGCATACCCCACAAGACATGACACCAGAGGTCAAGAACAGAATATGGGAGGCACACAGTACTACGTAAAACCATGGCTACATGGAACTCTATTCCACATCAGCTAACTGCAGTAGAATCAGAGGCAGCCAATGGGGATCCTTAATAAATACAAATATAAATGACAGCAACTGGAATCAATCTACTGATAACATGGCAAGCCCAGAGTACCTGGGTCATTCCAGCAATTGGGTGCCTTTTGAGTAGTGTAACTTGATTAAAAAACAAACATTTGATTTCACCTCATTTTAACATTCTGTCATAAAGAGCACATGTTCAACTAAATAGAAAAGCATGTTTTCCCATCTCAAGAGGTAAGTGCCTATTAAGTGCCAAATAAAGTAACAGCGTTGACTGCAACAGGTTTAATATTTCATCAGACAACAGCCATAAATCCCCATGTGACGAGACGTTTATTGTGTGCAACACGGAAGCGCAATTGAAAGTAAGCTTCACAATAAAAAAATAAAAAAATCGTACATTTCTAGCCTATCTATGGGTAACACGGTTGACATGTTATCTCCGACCCACTCACTTTTCCACCACAAAATACCAGAACATGGCCAAAAACAGTAGAACCAGCTCACCTGCTTTTACACTATGGTTTGA
>NW_025744788.1:0-5843 GCF_021184085.1 Oncorhynchus gorbuscha
GTCATGAGGCATAGGCCCCCGCCACTCTTCTTACCAGAGAGATGTTTGTTTCTGTCGGCGCGATGCATGGAGAAAGCCGTTGGCTGCACCGCATCGGGTAGCGTCTTCCCAGTAAGCCATGTTTCCGTGAAGCAGAGAACATTGCAGTCTCATTCCAGATGTCCCTCTGGAATGCCACCCTTGCTCTGATTTCGTCAACCTTGTTGTCAAGATACTGGACATTGGCAAGAAGAATGCTGGGAAGTGGTGCGCGATGTGCCCTTTTTCGGAGTCTGACCAGAACACCGCCTCGTTTCCCTCTTTTTCGGAGTCGTTTCCTTGGGTCGCTGCATGCGATCCATTCCGTTGTCCTGTTTGTAAGGCAGAACACAGGATCCGCGTCGTGGAAAACATATTCTTGGTCGTACTGATGGTGAGTTGACGCTGATCTTATATTCAGTAGTTCTTCTCGACTGTATGTAATGAAACCTAAGATGACCTGGGGTACTAATGTAAGAAATAACACGTAAAAAAACAAAGAACTGCATAGTTTCCTAGGAACGCGAAGCGAGGCGGCCATCTCAGTCGGCGCCGGAAATCAGAAAAGCAATCAAATTAAATCGTTTACCTTGGATGAGCTTCGAATGTTTTCACTCACGAGAATCCCAGTTAGATAGGAAATGTTCCTTTTTCCAAAAATATTATTTTTGAATGTGAAATAGCTCCGTTTGTTCTTCACGTTTGGCAAAAGATATCGCCCCGGAAATTGCAGTCAAAAACGGCTAAAAATATTCCAAATTAGCTCCATAATATCTACAGAAACATGGCAAACGTTGTTTATAATCAATCCTCAAGGTGTTTTTCAAATATCGATTTGATAATATATCCATCGGGACAATTTGTTTTTCAATAGGACCGATTGAGTAATGGTTCTTGCTTTGGGACAGGGATGAGGAGGGCTAGGAGTGGCCACTTGGATAGCAGCTAACCAGCTGCGATGATCCAAGTGAAAAAGGTTCAGAGCTTGCAATAGATATCCGGAGATATGGTGGTAGCTGATGACCGCTAGCAGTTGCTAGCTGACTACAAGCTAGTAGCTGGCTAGCTTCTGTTGTGGATTCTGGGTTCAGAGGACGGATCAGCAGGGCTCTGTGTGGTAAACCAGGACAATTTGTCATGTTTTGTCATATATTGTCATGTCTTGTCCTTGTGCTTCCCTTCTGTTCGTTTCCCCCTGCTGGTCTTATTAGGTTCTTTCCTCTTTCTATCCTCTCCCCTCTCTCTCTCTCTCTCTCTATCGTTCCCTCCTGCTCCCAGCTGTTCCTCATTCTCCTAACTACCTCATTTACTCTTTTCACACCTGTCCCCTATTTTGCCCTCTGATTAGAGCCCCTATTTCTCCCCTGTTTTCCGCTTCTGTCCTTGTCGGATCCTTGTATGGATGTTCGCTGTTCTGTGTCCTTGTTACGCCCTGTCGTGTTTTACCTTCTTCAGATGCTGCGTGTGAGCAGGTGTCAGTGTCAGCTATGCCGGTGCCTTCCGAAACAACATGCAGTCTGTGGTCGAGTCTCCAGTCATTCCTCTCTACTGACGAGTGGATTTCAGTTTTCCTGTTTGTTTTCACCTTGATAATATCCAGGATTATCACTTTTGTCTAGAACTGGAATAAAGACTCTGTTTTCGTTAAGTCGCTTTTGGGTCCTCATTCACCAGCATAACACAATTGGCAAAATTGGTATAGTACAAAGAATTTGTCCGATGGGTTCTTAAGCTAACAGTCCGATGTGCTCAAGACAGCCAGCATCTAGACATTCAGGGACGCCGCGACAGAGGAGCCAGTTGAAAAACCCCCATTGACCCCCAAAAACCCCCATTGACGGATTGGTAGTCCAGTTGTGATGGGCCATGGAGGTTCATTCCAATTGGCAAAGTAGGTATTGTAGCCAGAGGAGTGGCTGATGGACCTCTTCGGCAGCCGGGAGATGGGCCTGGCAGATGGGCCTAGCAATGGCTAACTGACTACTAGCTAGCAGGCAGCTAGCTTTTGATGGGGGTTCCGGTTCTTAAGTATACAAATAGCAGATCCGTACCTCATTGGGTGAAGCGGGTTGCAGGAGAGTATATTCAGTCCGTAGATGGAAAGTGATGTTAAAATATATATGAAATATGTAAGAAAAACTATTTTTTACACTGGACAGGACGGGACAAGACAAAACAAACGTCCTGACTGCTACGCCATCTTGGAATCATTTAGAACTTCTTCTGTATAACTGGTTCAAGGACATACATCTGGTGTATTAAAAGCAAATATTGTTTCCATGATTGTCTTCTAATTTTTTTACATGAAGATTGACCCTAAAATTGCCATTTTCCCATTTACTATAATGGGGATCCTGTTATCTGAACAGGAAGCCACTTCTGTGGCTTCAATGAGAGGGGGCAGTCGCTCTCCACTGGGTTTGTTCTCATTTCTTGAATTGATATTCATTAACATTTAGCATTGGTCATTTTCTAGGTTGCTATACCAGGGTTGCATTCAATACAACAGGAAAGGAGTGCATTGTTGAATTCAACGGAAACAGTACTGTAGTGAATAACCAGTTGAAAACGTAATTATAGTGGCCTAGAGTGAAATTACTTTAATTAATATTACAAGCAGTGGGAAATAGACACAGCTCGAATTTAGGACATTCCTAAGCAATGAAAATATTTGATAGTTTGTTTCAAGGGTGAAATGTTATTTTACTCTAATAATAATTTATTTTTATCCATCATCACACTAGACTACTAGGGCCCAGAGTGTTCCTCATCAGGAGATGTGGTTTTGAAACTCAGGACCCTATCCCTATCCATCATGAATCCTTTCAATGCCCTCAATTTGGCATACTGTAACTCTCCAAATCCTGTACATGTACTGTATGTGGTGTATGGGTTTGTTTATCAGGCTGACTCCAGCTTGGGAAAGATCACTATCCAAATGCACAGCAAGCGGATGATGGCTGTCTGTCAGTCCCCTGGGAAAGAGACTGCTTCTTCTTTTATAGATTTTTTTAAATTTCACCTTTATTTAACCAGGTAGGCAAGTTGAGAACAAGTTCTCATTTACAATTGCGACCTGGCCAAGATAAAGCAAAGCAGTTCGACGCATACAACGACACACAGTTACACATGGAGTAAAACAAATATACAGTCAATAATACAGTAGAAACAAGTCTATATACGATGAGAGCAAATGAGGTGGGAGATAAGTGAGGTAAAGGCAAAAAAGGCCATGGTGGCGAAGTAAATACAATATAGCAAGTAAAACACTGGAATGGCAGATTTGCAATGGAAGAATGTGCAAAGTAGAAATAAAAATAATGGGGTGCAAAGGAGCAAAATAAATAAATTAATTAAATACTGTAGGGAAAGAGGTAGTTGTTTGGGCTAAATTATAGGTGGGCTATGTACAGGTGCAGTAATCTGTGAGCTGCTCTGACAGTTGGTGCTTAAAGCTAGTGAGGGAGATAAGTGTTTCCAGTTTCTGAGATTTTTGTAGTTCGTTCCAGTCATTGGCAGCAGAGAACTGGAAGGAGAGGCGGCCAAAGAAATAATTGGTTTTGGGGGTGACTAGAGAGATATACCTGCTGGAGCGTGTGCTACAGGTGGGAGATGCTATGGTGAACAGCGAGCTGAGATAAGGGGGGACTTTACCTAGCAGGGTCTTGTAGATGACATGGAGCCAGTGGGTTTGGAGACGAGTGTAAAGCGAGGGGCTTCATACTTCATTCATACTTCTGGTGATTCTTCTTCTGATTCTCTGTCCACCTTCACCGCCCACCCAATGTTGCAGCGTATTCAACACAGAATTCCAGTTAAATATTGGTTCTCCTAATTAGAAGCAGAAATGGGTTCTAACTATATGAGCTATTCTTTACATTGCATTGTGCAAATCCTCTGGCTTGTTGATGAATTGTTGAATACTGGTGACTGCTTTGATCAATGTTAGGAACAGTAAATTGATTTTCAAGTGTTTTTTAAAATCAATTTAAAGATAATTAATGGGATTATGGGAACACAATACAATAGAGAGTACCTTGCTTTTTGCAACTGACTTCTGCCCAGCATGGTCTCAGAGGCATGTTGGGTTTTTAAGAGCAAGGCTAACTAAGCAGTCCTTCAGCTCAGTAATTAGCTGGCTATGCTTGGGCAGTAGTGAACTCAGCTCCACCCATGGATCACCACTGTTACTGTATAACCACACTGGAGGAGAGGTAAACAATAAGATGGAAACAGAGCTTTTGGAAGACATGCTGAGCAATCACAGAAATAAAGATATACAGGTACTGTACATACATATGCAGATCTTTGTATACAATAGTTCATAATTTCGCCAGATTGTACTTAGACTGTACTGTTTACCTGAAGCTGCTTTTTATGTCATCATATCCCCCACTCTCTTCAATAGCAAAGCAAACGTATTAATATCTGACGACTTACAGTAGTGTCATGCTGTTTTTTGAGAGCTCAAACATGAGAATAAAATGATTGGGTACATTTAAACATTTCTAACAGCACATTAGCCTGCTGTGTTGTAAGGCAGCTAGCTGTAAGCTCTCCTTGCAGGCTCAGACAGCAGCTCACGCAGTGCTTACTGATGCACTGGTCTCGAGATTCAACAATGCCTCCAGAATGTAGTCAAGGTGTTAGATTACAAAATCTGGTCACAGGCTGGTAGGCACCACGTGTATGGCTTCGTGTGAGCGAGCGGTTTGCTGATGTCACATTATGAACAGAGTGCCCCATGGTAAGGTTATAGTATGGGCAGGCACATTAGCTATGCACAACTAACACAGTTGCATTTTATCGATGGCAGATTTGAATGCACAAAATACAATGACGAGATCCTGAGGCACATTGTGAGGCCCATTTGTTTTTAAGGTATCTGACCAACAGATGCATATCTGTATTTCCAGTCAATTTAAATACATAGTTTAGGACCTAATGAATATTTAAATTGACTGATTTCATCATGTGAACTGTAACTCAGTAAAATCAATGAAATTGTTGCATGTTGAGTTTATATTTTGTTCAGTATATATAGTGGATTCGAAAGTATTCAGACACCCCTTTTATGCACATTTTGTTACATTACAGCTTTATTCTAAAATGGATTAAATAAGTAAAAATCCTCATCAGTCTACACACTATACCCCATAAAGACAAAGCAAAAACAGGTTTTTAGAAATTTAAATACCTTATTTACATAAGTATTCAGGATGTTTGCTGTGAGATGTCATGTTTGTCTTAGATTGTCTTGTCATTTTGCTTTTTCCCTTCTGTTCGTTTTCCCCTGCTGGTCTTTTAGGTTCGCTCCCTTTTTCTCCCTTCCCTCTCTCTCTCTTCTCTCTATCGCTCCGCTCCTGCCCTCTAGCTGTCTTATTCCCCCAATCAATCATTTAGTCTTCCTGTACACCTGTTCCCTATCTTTTTCCCTGATTAGAGTCCCTATTTCTCCCCTTGTTTTCCGTTCCTGCCCTGTCGGATCCTTGTCTATTGTTCACCGTGCTGTGTCTGTGTATCGCCCTGTCGTGTCGTGTTTCCCTCAGATGCTGCGTGGTGAGCAGGTGTCTGAGTCTGCTACGTTCAAGTGCCTTCCCGAGGCAACCTGCAGTTCATGATCGAGTCTCCAGTCTGTTCTCGTCATTACGAGTGGAATTATGCTTTATGATTGTAGATTTACTTTACTGGATTAAAGACTCTGTTTTCGCCAAGTTGCTTTTGGGTCCTCATTCACCTGCATAACAGAAGGATCCGACCAAGAATGGACCCAGCGACTATGGATTCTCTCTACTCTACTCTCGAGTTCCAGGGAGCGATGCTCG
>NW_025744789.1:0-5805 GCF_021184085.1 Oncorhynchus gorbuscha
TGAACTCCGGTTCCGGTTGGAGCGAGTGGTCGCATCTGCACGTCGCTCCAACGGGTAGTATAACTTTTCATTATATTTCATTATATCACAACGGTTTGATTTGTCTTATCTTAGCAAATTCTTCTCAGCTAGCTACATAGCCGTCTTGTATCAAAGATAATTGCGTAATTATCGTATTTCGCCGTCCTAACGTAGTCTTCACTAGCCAGCTAGCTAACGTCCACTGATTAGCTGCACTGGAGAAACTATCACACTCAACTGAACGACTTGATTAGTTTAGTGTTAGCTAGCTACATAGCTGTTTTTGCTGTCTTCGTATCATCGTATCCAAGATAATTGTGTTGTTTAGGTTTAGAGTGTGTAGTCTTAGAGTGATTATCTTAATTTACCGAGGTTAGCTAGCCAGCTATTTGTCGTCCTAACGTAGGTGACTCTGCTAGCTAGCCAACAGCTAGCCAACGCTAGCCAACGTCTTCTGTATAGAACTCAACTACCCGGTCGCACCACAGGTAGTATCACATTTTCACTTCATTTCATTACAGTACAACGGTTTGATTTGTTTTGATCGTAGCTAGCTACTTAGCTAGCTACATAGCCGCTTTGTATCAAAGATAATTGTGTAGTCTAGAGCGATTTTCAGGTTCGCTAGCCATCTATTGTCGTTCTTTTAACGCAACGAACGCAAACAAACACTGCTAGCTAGCCTGCTAGCCCCGAATAGCAACACTGCAGAAACTATTACACTCAACGGAACGAATTTTGATTAGTGTAGTGTCAACAACGCACCCACTGCCAGCTGGCCTACTTCAGCAGTACTGTATCATTTTAATCATTTTAGTCAATAAGATTCTTGCTACGTAGCTTAACTTTCTGAACATTCCCGAGACGTGTAGTCCACTTGTCATTCCAATCTCCTTTGCATTAGCGTAGCCTCTTCTGTAGCCTGTCAACTATGTGTCTGTTTATCCCTGTTCTCTCCTCTCTGCACAGACCATACAAACGTCTCACCGCGTGGCCGCGCCACCCTACTCTGGTGGTCCCAGCGCACGACCCACGGGAGTTCCAGGTCTCCGGTAGCCTCTGGAACTGCCAATTGCATGGTCAACAAGGCAGAGTTCATCTCAGCCTATGCCTCCCTCCAGTCCCTCGACTTCTTGGCACTGACGGAAACATGGATCACCACAGACAACACTGCTACTCCTACTGCTCTCCTTCGTCCGCCCACGTGCTTCTCGCACACCCCGAGAGCGTCTGGTCAGCGGTGGTGGCACCGGGATCCTCATCTCTCCCAAGTGGTCATTCTCTTTCTCCCTTACCCATCTGTCTATCGCTCCTTTGAATTCCATGCTGTCACAGTTACTAGCCCTTTCAAGCTTAACATCCTTATCATTTATCGCCCTCCAGGTTCCTCGGAGAGTTCATCAATGAGCTTGATGCCTTGATAAGCTCCTTTCCTGAGGACGGCTCACCTCTCACAGTTCTGGGCGACTTTAACCTCCCCACGTCTACCTTTGACTCTTCCCTCTCTGCCTCCTTCTTTCCACTCCTCTCCCTTTTGACCTCACCCTCTCACCTTCCCCCCTACTCACAAGGCAGGCAATACGCTCGACCTCATCTTTACTAGATGCTGTTCTTCCACTAACCTCATTGCAACTCCTCCAAGTCTCCGACCACTGCCTTGTATCCTTTTCCCTCTCGCTCTCATCCAACACCTCCCACACTGCCCCTACTCGGATGGTATCGCGCCGTCCCAACCTTCGCTCTCTCTCCCCGCTACTCTCTCCTCTTCCATCCTATCATCTCTTCCCTCCGCTCAAACCTTCTCCCACCTATCTCCTGATTCTGCCTCCTCAACCCTCCTCTCCTCCCTCTCTGCATCCCTTGACTCTCTATGTCCCCTATCCTCCAGGCCGGCTCGGTCCTCCCTCCCGCTCCGTGGCTCGATGACTCATTGCGAGCTCACAGAACAGGGCTCCGGGCAGCCGAGCGGAAATGGAGGAAACTCTTCCTCCCCTGCGGACCTGGCATCCTTTCACTCCCTCCTCTCTACATTTCCTCCTCTGTCTCTGCTGCTAAAGCCACTTTCTACCACGCTAAATTCCAAGCATCTGCCTCTAACCCTAGGAAGCTCTTTGCCACCTTCTCCTCCCTCCTGAATCCTCCGCCCCCTCCCCCTCCTCCCTCTCTGCAGATGACTTCGTCAACCATTTTGAAAAGAAGGTCGACGACATCCGATCCTCGTTTGCTAAGTCAAACGACACCGCTGGTTCTGCTCACACTGCCTACCCTGTGCTCTGACCTCTTTCTCCCCTCTCTCTCCAGATGAAATCTCGCGTCTTGTGACGGCCGGCCGCCCAACAACCTGCCCGCTTGACCCTATCCCCTCCTCTCTTCTCCAGACCATTTCCGGAGACCTTCTCCCTTACCTCACCTCGCTCATCAACTCATCCCTGACCGTTGGCTACGTCCCTTCCGTCTTCAAGAGAGCGAGAGTTGCACCCTTCTGAAAAAACCTACACTCGATCCCTCCGATGTCAACAATTACAGACCAGTATCCCTTCTTTCTTTTCTCTCCAAAACTCTTGAACGTGCCGTCCTTGGCCAGCTCTCCCGCTATCTCTCTCTGAATGACCTTCTTGATCCAAATCAGTCAGGTTTCAAGACTAGTCATTCAACTGAGACTGCTCTCCTCTGTATCACGGAGGCGCTCCGCACTGCTAAAGCTAACTCTCTCTCCTCTGCTCTCATCCTTCAGATCTATCGGCTGCCTTCGATACTGTGAACCATCAGATCCTCCTCTCCACCCTCTCCGAGTTGGGCATCTCCGGCGCGGCCCACGCTTGGATTGCGTCCTACCTGACAGGTCGCTCCTACCAGGTGGCGTGGCGAGAATCTGTCTCCTCACCACGCGCTATCACCACTGGTGTCCCCCAGGGCTCTGTTCTTGGCCCTCTCCTATTCTCGCTATACACCAAGTCACTTGGCTCTGTCATAACCTCACATGGTCTCTCTTATCATTGCTATGCAGACGACACACAATTAATCTTCTCCTTTCCTCCTTCTGATGACCAGGTGGCGAATCGCATCTCTGCATGTCTGGCAGACATATCAGTGTGGATGACGGATCACCACCTCAAGCTGAACCTCGGCAAGATGGAGCTGCTCTTCCTCCCGGGGAACGACTGCCCGTTCCATGATCTCGCCATCACGGTTGACAACTCCATTGTGTCCTCCTCCCAGAGCGCCAAGAACCTTGGCGTGATCCTGGACAACACCCTGTCGTTCTCAACTAACATCAAGGCGGTGGCCCGTTCCTGTAGGTTCATGCTCTACAACATCCGCAGAGTACGACCCTGCCTCACACAGGAAGCGGCGCAGGTCCTAATCCAGGCACTTGTCATCTCCCGTCTGGATTACTGCAACTCGCTGTTGGCTGGGCTCCCTGCCTGTGCCATTAAACCCCTTCAACTCATCCAGAACGCCGCAGCCCGTCTGGTGTTCAACCTTCCCAAGTTCTCTCACGTCACCCCGCTCCTCCGTTCTCTCCACTGGCTTCCAGTTGAAGCTCGCATCCGCTACAAGACCATGGTGCTTGCCTACGGAGCTGTGAGGGGAACGGCACCTCAGTACCTCCAGGCTCTGATCAGGCCCTACACCCAAACAAGGGCACTGCGTTCATCCACCTCTGGCCTGCTCGCCTCCCTACCACTGAGGAAGTACAGCTCCCGCTCAGCCCAGTCAAAACTGTTCGCTGCCCTGGCCCCCCAATGGTGGAACAAACTCCCTCACGACGCCAGGACAGCGGAGTCAATCACCACCTTCCGGAGACACCTGAAACCCCACCTCTTTAAGGAATACCTAGGATAGGTTAAGTAATCCCTCTCACCCCACCCCCCTAAGTTTTAGATGCACTATTGTTAAGTGACTGTCCCACTGGATGTCATAAGGTGAATGCACCAATTTGTAAGTCGCTCTGGATAAGAGCGTCTGCTAAATGACTTAAATGTAAATGTAAATGTAATTAAGAACATTTGTATGATGCCTGTTACCAATTAGCATGAAGGAAGTCCACTATATGCTCTATGAAAGTTCACCCAACTCCCAAACTCATACCAGGGTGGGAAAGACCTCCTCTGGTCAGCCCCTCTACTTTAGGAGCTGACACCGATATTTGCTCTCAGTATCAGACCCATAGCAGTCATTCATGTGAACTGTATATCACACTGCCAGAGTAATCTCACCTTGAGTTCAGGACATTCGTCACTAGTCTGAGGGAGTACCACTGAGACCACTGTGGGTTTAACCTCACTTCTGAATGTTATAACAAGACCACTGATAAGAATGGACATTGATGTACATTTAGGTATTGAGCTAGCTTCTGAATCAGCTAAACACTGTTGAAGTAAATGGTCTTGAGAAGGTTAAGGCAATAGCCTTTACCGGCACCCTGAAAACGGCCTGAATCTGAGAGGCCTCTGAGAATCCATTTTGTTCTAGCATAATGGAATTTAGGGGCATCAGCAAACTATATCCTGTTCACAAATATTTTATCTTAGATCACTATTTGAATGTTTATTCTAGCTCATTCAGTATATACACTGTGAAAGAAAACAGATCAGGAATGAATATGGGCAAATGCAAGTCACGCACACATACGCAGGCACACTGACACAGTCATAGCTTTCACAGTCTTCTGTGGAAGTCTATTTCAGTGCAACCATGTTCCTGTTGTCTACGTATAATGCATTAAAACATATGCAAAATATTAAGTACGTGTTCAGACATCAACACTTCTTGTACACACAGGTGCCTGTCCGTGAGTGGAGGGCAGAGGCGGTCCGTTTAAGATGTGGGAGAGCGATAATGTTTTTATGAGCAGGGCCTTATTTCTATTGCAGCATATTGGATGACTGTCATTCATATTCCATTCACCCAGCTCAATGTAACATCAATAGGTTTATTGATAGGTTGAGGCTCTATATGATACTCTAATTTTCCCTATACCCATAATGAGGTTGCTACAACCCAGTCAATGAATGAAAGATTCAGTAATCAAGGTGACAGACATTGACACATTCAATACCGCCTTGCACAATCTTGCCTGCATATAGCTGATCTGATCTAGGGTAATCATTCGTCTAGCAGTTGCAAACAAGAGTTTCTATTAGACAAATTCAAGTATGTTTATCCCCGTTTCATTCCGTTTACTTCCGTTTAAGAAATGTTTTTCAACAGAATCACTGTAATGAATACACCCCTGATCACACGCAAACACATTTCACTTTCATTGCAGCTACATACAAACAGCATGATCCCTTAGATCATTGGATAATTCAATTTCTCACATCTACGTGCTCTACTCCTCTTATATTTTCCCTTCGCTTGTAGACGTTAGTGCACAACACATCGGCTGTCTGTGCCAAGGTGAAAAAATATTTCCAAGCTAAACCTTAATATCATAACCACTAAACGCTACACACAGCCTACATCGTTGTCACCATATTAGCTAATGTCAAGTCAACATACTGTAGCTACTAGAACTAACATGTTAGTAAACCCACTACAATCATGCAGTACAGTGTACAGTTATCAGTTTAGCAGTTATACCGACGGGCCCGGTGGTAGTAAATGTATAAAACCAAAAGCTTGCCTTGACTATGAGGAGTTCCAGTGTTGGATAACCATAGCCAGCTAGGTAAACATAGCATCCTTCTCTGCTTGAGCCGGGTGTTTGAGTAGGCGAGTCGTAGCTAGCTGCATTCCTAGCTAAATAACGGAAAGTGAAGAAAATACAAAATATACAGT
>NW_025744790.1:0-5804 GCF_021184085.1 Oncorhynchus gorbuscha
AGTCCACTTGTCATTCCAATCTCCTTGCATTGAAGGCAGTAGCCTCTTTCTGTAGCCTGCTCAACCATGTGTCTCTGTCTATCCCTGTTCTCTCCTCTCTGCACAGACCATACAAACGCTCCACATCAGCAGTGGCCGCTGCCACCCTAATCTGGTGGTCCCAGCGCGCACGACCCACGCGGAGTTCCAGGTCTCCGGTAGCCTCTGGAACTGCCGATCTGCAGCCAACAAGGCAGAGTTCATCTCAGCCTATGCCTCCCTCCAGTCCCTCGACTTCTTGGCACTGACAGAAACATGGATCACCACAGATAACACTGCTACTCCTACTGCTCTCTCTCTTCGTCCGCCCACGTGTTCTCGCACACCCCGGAAAGCTTCTGGTCAGCCGGGGTGGTGGCATAGGGATCCTTATCTCTCCCATGTGGTCATTCTCTCTTTCTCCCCTTACCCATCTGTCTATCGCCTCCTTTTGAATTTCATGCTGTCACAGTTACCAGCCCTTTCAAGCTTAACATCCTTATCATTTATCGCCCTCCAGGTCCCCCTCGGAGGGTTCATCAATGAGCTTGATGCCTTGATAAGCTCCTTTCCTGAGGACGGCTCACCTCTCACAGTTCTGGGCGACTTTAACCTCCCCCGTCTACCTTTGACTCATTCCTCTCTGCCTCCTTCTTTCCACTCCTCTCCTCTTTTGACCTCACCCTCTCACCTTCCCCCCTACTCACAAGGCAGGCAATACGCTCGACCTCATCTTTACTAGATGCTGTTCTTCCACTAACCTCATTGCAACTCCCCTCCAAGTCTCCGACCACTACCTTGTATCCTTTTCCCTCTCGCTCTCATCAACACTTCCACACTGCCCCTACTCGGATGGTATCGCGCCGTCCCAACCTTCGCTCTCTCTCCCCCTATCTCTCCTCTTCCATCCTATCATCTCTTCCCTCTGCTCAAACCTTCTCCAACCTATCTCCTGATTCTGCCTCCTCAACCCTCCTCTCCTCCCTTTCTGCATCCTTTGACTCTCTATGTCCCCTATCTTCCAGGCCGGCTCGGTCCTCCCTCCCCGCTCCGTGGCTTAGCGACTCAATGCGAGCTCACAGAACAGGGCTCCGGAAGGCCGAGCGGAAATGGAGGAAAACTTCGCCTCCTGCGGACCTGGCATCCTTTCACTCCCTCCTCTCTACATTTTCCTCCTCTGTCTCTGCTGCTAAAGCCACTTTCTACCACTCTAAATTCCAAGCATCTGCCTCTAACCCTAGGAAGCTCTTTGCCACATTCTCCTCCCTCCTGAATCCTCCCCCCTCCCCCCCCCTCCTCCCTCTCTGCAGATGACCGTCAACCATTTTGAAAAGAAGATCGACGACATCCGATCCTCGTTTGCTAAGTCAAACAACACCGCTGGTTCTGCTCACACTGCCCTACCCTGTGCTCTGACCTCTTTCTCCCCTCTCTCTCCAGATGAAATCTCGCGTCTTGTGAGCGGCCGGCCACCCAACAACCTGCCCGCTCGACCCTATCCCCTCCTCTCTTCTCCAGACCATTTCCGGAGACCTTCTCCCGCCCACTCACCTCGCTCATCAACTTATCCCTGACCGCTGGCTACGTCCCTTCCGTCTTCAAGAGAGCGAGAGTTGCACCCCTTCTGAAAAAACCTACACTCGATCCCTCCGATGTCAACAACTACAGACCAGTATCCCTTCTTTCTTTTCTCTCCAAAACTCTTGAACGTGCCGTCCTTGGTCAGCTCTCCCGCTATCTCTCTCAGAATGACCTTCTTGATCCAAATCAGTCAGGTTTCAAGACTAGTCATTCAACTGAGACTGCTCTTCTCTGTATCACGGAGGGCGCTCCGCACCGCTAAAGCCTAACTCTCTCTCCTCTGCTCTCATCCTTCTAGACCTATCGGCTGCCTTCGATACTGTGAACCATCAGATTCTCCTCTCCACCCTCTCCGAGTTGGGCATCTCCGGCGCGGCCCACGCTTTGGTTGCGTCCTACCTGACAGGTCGCTCCTACCAGGTGGCGTGGCGAGAATCTGTCTCCTCACCCACGCTCTCACCACTGGTGTCCCCAGGGCTCTGTTCTAGGCCCTCTCCTATTCTCACTATACACCAAGTCACTTGGCTCTGTCATAACCTCACATGGTCTCTCCTATCATTGCTATGCAGACGACACACAATTAATCTTCTCCTTTCCCCCTTCTGACCAGGTGGCGAATCGCATCTCTGCATGTCTGGCAGACATATCAGTGTGGATGACGGATCACCACCTCAAGCTGAACTTCGGCAAGACGGAGCTGCTCTTCCTCCCGGGGAAGGACTGCCCGTTCCATGATCTCGCCATCACGGTTGACAACTCCATTGTGTCCTCCTCCCAGAGCGCTAAGAACCTTGGCGTGATCCTGGACAAACTGTCGTTCTCAACTAACATCAAAGGCGGTGGCCCGTTCCTGTAGGTTCATGCTCTACAACATCCGCAGAGTACGACCCTGCCTCACACAGGAAGGCAGGCGCAGGTCCCATCCAGGCACTTGTCATCTCCCGTCTGGATTACTGCAACTCGCTGTTGGCTGGGCTCCCTGCCTGTGCCATTAAACCCTACAACTCATCCAGAACGCGCAGCCCGTCTAGTGTTCAACCTTCCCAAGTTCTCTCCGTCACCCCCGCTCCTCCGCTCTCTCCACTGGCTTCCAGTTGAAGCTCGCATCCGCTACAAGACCATGGTGCTTGCCTACGGAGCTGTGAGGGGAGCGGCACCTCAGTACCTCAGGCTCTGATCAGGCCCTACACCCAAATAAGGGCACTGCGTTCATCCACCTCTGGCCTGCTCGCCTCCCTACCACTGAGGAAGTACGGTTCCCGCTTTCAGCTCAGTCAAAACTGTTCACTTCGCTCCTGGCTCCCAATGGTCTCGCCTCCCCTCCACGACGCCAGGACAAGCGGGAGTCAATCACCACCTTCCGGAGGGCTACCCTGAAACCCCACCTCTTTAGGAATACCTAGGATAGGATAAAGTAATCCTTCTCACCCCCTCCCCCCTTAAAATATTTAGATGCACTATTGTAAAGTGGTTGTTCCACTGGATGTCATAAGGTGAATGCACCAATTTGTAAGTCGCTCTGGATAAGAGTGTCTGCTAAATGACTTAAATGTAAATGTAAATGTAATTCCATATTTCTAGAGGTACTATTTAGCAATAGGATTTTGCCAATGACAGCACTCTGTACCAAAATCATCACAGCAAAGACCAACAGATGTTTTTTCCGCAGCACGCTGTACCAAAATCATCAGAGCAAAGACCAAATAACCTCTCTCTACATCACTCTGTACCAAAGTAAATCACTGCAAAGACCATCAGATCATAAGAGAGGATGACTGACCACAGAAAAGTACATCAAAACATTGGCTCTAATGGATGTTCAGAGCATCGTTAGAGGAGACAGAACAAATAAACCAAAGAGATGAAAAGAGAAGATACAAGATAAGAGCATAGATTAATTTGAAAGGTCATACTGAATATGAGGGTTGGTGCTTTGTGGTTGTATGTAAATATTGGTGCTTTGTGGTTGTATATGTATGATGGAGCATTGATGGTGGTGTAAACAAAGTAGGAGCTATAATTGACACAGAATGTTATCTAAAAGTTATCTATAATCTGTCTTGTTTTTTTTTTACCTCAGAGAGAAGCGTTGAATTTCAGCGAGATGTGAGGAGCAAGGAAAGGAGCCACTGTGTGATATCTCCACACACTCCTAAGAGCAGACATGACAGGGCTTTTAGTACCAGACACACCATTTTGCTAAATTTCACACACTAAAACGATTATCATTGTTTCACTATCTAATCGTGGCATATTATATTTATTTGAAATCTATCATTTGATGGTTTCATTGCAGAGAGACTATATGCTATATTTACATTTACATTTACATTTAAGTCATTTAGCAGACGCTCTTATCCAGAGCGACTTACAAATTGGTGCATTCACCTTATGACATCCAGTGGGACAGTCACTTAACAATAGTGCATCTAAAACTTAGGGGGTGGGCTATATATCCACCTCCCTCTCAGATAAATAATTAGTACAGCTAGGTTTTACACAGGCAAATGTAACAAGTAACTACATTTTTTAATAAAGAACTGTACATATGATACAGGTGAAAATATTTTTTAATTAAGAGAATTGATACATTAATATTAGATTTGAATGTAAAACATCTACATTTGACACTTCAGCCATTAAGCAGATGCTCTTATCCAGAGCGACTTACAGTTTCTGCATTCATCTTAAGATAACCACAGTCAATGATACATTATACAATCATCCCATTCCAGCTTAACAATGGAGATATATCCATGAATAAAAATCTATTTTTCACACATGAAGAATGTACCCATAAGCAATCATTTCTGATGGAAAGACACAAATGTGGAAAAACTGGTTTATATAAGCGTTTCGGAAATAACTCTTCGTATATTGCTCATCGAAATGTTTATTCCTGGAATTTGTAACAGCCAAATATAATGTTTGATAGTGCTTTGATATACATATTCTCCAGGGTGGAGGTTTACTGTGATAATGTTTTACAGTTCTACAACCTTAAAACCTTGGCACACGTCCAGTGAGAATGTGATTGTGATCCAAGCCCAGATGGTAAACCTTGTCACGTCCCCACTCCCCCTTACTCTCCATCCACCTGTGGGACTAAATCTGAAAATCTCTTTCCTACCTTGACCCTCAAATAGACATCAAACTCTCTCTAAAATGCTCACATCCCTCTCTCCCTCTCTTTTACACACACACACACACACACACACACACACACACACACACACACACACACACACACACACACACACACACACACACACACACACACACACACACACACACACACACACACACACACACACACACACACACACACACACACACACACACACACACACACACACCTAAAATGGTTTCACATGCACCCTGCCGAAAGCGCAGGCCTTTTCGTCGTGAAGACATCACAGTGCTTTTTTCAGCACTTTTTTTTCAGTTTCCTGTGTTCAAGAAATGTATTTTTGAGGTTTATTTTTGAGGGGAAAGATTGGCAGCATTTTCTATGACGTTCTCTGCATCCTGATTATGCTTAAGAGCGAAATGTGAGAGAGCGTGAGGGATAGGAAACAAAATGTTTAATCAGACACAAAGCAGACCTGTTGTGGTCAATTGAAGGAGGAAAACTAGAGAGGACTGTGAGTCACCTGGAGTTCTTTTCACAACAGCACAAAGTAAATATCTATTTTCAGACACTGGCTGACTGACACATTCAGTAGTCCCACTGACCCTGTATGGTAGCTGTGCTTTGTTTTAATGGAATAAACACATCCATTTCGCACAATTTGCCATTAAATTGCACTATTTTCTTTTCCTGTAAGTATAAGGCTTTTAGGCATGTTGTACCTCCACCACTAAAATAAATTGCACTTTCTCAGCTCTGGGAGTGGAGTGCACTCTGTGTGTAGTGCAGTTCTACATTGTGTGCCAGTTTTCAAAGGGTACCTTACAAACTTTTCAACAGTAACACAGGACATTGACTCTTAGAGACTTGGAGCGTTGAGCCAATAATGATTTAGAATACATTGGTATGAAAATACACAAGTAATAATAGGGTAAAAGCTCATCATAGGGTGCTATGCAACCCTCTCAAATTAAAATTAAATGGTCGGAGTGTTTCAATGAAGTAGAAGTTGAGAAAGCATCCCAAATAGCACCATTTTCCCTATAGGGCACTCATTTTCCCTTTATGGGGCCCA
>NW_025744791.1:0-5778 GCF_021184085.1 Oncorhynchus gorbuscha
GCTTGAAGCTAGCCGGCCAGGGCTCACCGTGCTTTACCACCGGGAAGTATACTCCTGGGCTACAATATCCGGACCCCTTCTACAGCCGATACTGGGCATGGGCCGCCGCAGATCTCTAGCCGTTTACTGGAATATCGACATAATCTGCCTTGAGAACTCCAACAGATCCTCAGGCGCGACACCCGCTGAAGGGCCATTATGCTAACCAGCTAGCCTGCTAGCTACCTACAGCTACTTGGAACCCTACTAATTACATCGACGTCACCGCACGAAGAGGCAAAAACAGACTCACCCACATCGCGACGCTCCCCAAAGGCTAACTTTCTAGCCCCTGCTATCTGCTTGTGCTAACCTGGTCTGCTAACTCTTGCTAACTGCTTGCTTGCTAACCCGGTCTGCTAACTGCTTGCTAACCCGGCCTGCTAACTGCTAGCCTGCCCCGATCTACAAACTTCTAGCTGCCGGCCCGGCCTGCTAACTGCTAGCTTACCTGCCCGGTATGTAACTGCTAGCCCATGCTAACTGCTTGCTTGCTAACCCGGCCTGCTAACTGCTAGCTTTCCCGGTCTACTAGCTGCTAGCTTTTAGCCCCGGCCTACTAACTGTTAGCTTGTTAGCCTGCTAACTGTCTGAATCGCCGTGTCCCCAGCCAGCCCAACCATTCACTGGACCCATATGTTCACTTGGCTAATCATGCCTCTCTCTAATATCAATATGCCTTGTCCATTACTGTCCTGGTTAGTGATTACTGTCTTATTTCACTTGTAGAGCCTCTAGCCCTGCTCAATATGCCTTAACTGCCGACGTATGTTCCACCTCCTACATATGCGATGGCATCACCTGGTTTAAACATCTCTAGAGACTATATCTCTATCTTCATTACTCAAGGCCTAGGGTTTCATCGCCTCAAATGTACTCACATCCTACCTTACCTTTGTCTGTACACTATGCCTTGAATCTATGCTTAATCGCGCCCAGAAACCTGCTAATTTTACTCTCTGTTCTGAACGTGCGCAGACGGCCAGTTCGTATAGTCTTTAGCCGTAGCCTTATCCTACTTCTCCTCTGTTCCTCTGGTGATGTGGAGGTTAATCCAGGTCCTGCAGTGCCTAGCTCCACTCCCACCCCCCATGTGCTCTCATTTGTTGACTTCTTCAAACATAAAAGCCTTGGTTTCATGCATGTTAACATTAGAAGACTATTCCCTAAGTTTGTTTTACTCACTGATTTAGCACACTCTGCCAACCCAGATGTCTTAGCCGTGTCTGAATCCTGGCTTAGAAAAAACACAAAAACCCTGAAATCTCCATTGCTAAATATGGTCCTTCTGTAGCTCAGTTGGTAGAGCATGGCGCTTGTGACGCCACGGTAGTGGGTTCGATTCCCGGACCACTCATACGTAGAATGTATGCACACATGACTGTAAGTCGCTTTGGATAAAAGCGTCTGCTAAATGGCATATATTATTATTATATTATATATTATTATAACGTTTTCCCACCAAGATAGAACTGCCAAAGGGCGGTGTTGCAATCTACTGCAAAGATCTGTCATACTATCCAGGTCTGTTACCCAAACAATTTGACTTCAACTTATAAGAATTCACCTTTCCAGAAACAAGTCTCTCACTTTTGCCGCTTGCTGCCTAGGGCCTCCCTCTGCCCCAGCTGTGCCCTCGATACCATGTGAATTGGTTTGCCCCCATCTATCTTCTGAGCTCGTGCTACTAGGTGACCCTAAACTGGGACATGCTTAACACCCCTGCCATCCTACAAACTAAGCTTGATGCCCTCAATATCATACAAATTATCAATGAACCTACCAGGGACAACTTCCAAATCAGTAAACACGGGCACCCTCAGATCTCATCCTAACTAATTTGCCCTCCAAATACACACTCTGCTGTTTTCAATCAAGATCCCAGTAATCCATTGCCTGCATCTGTTATGGGTCTGCTACCAAGCGACCACCCCTCATCACTGTGTGAAACACTTCAGGGAGCAGGCCTTTCTAATCGACTCTGGCCGGGCATCCTGGAATGACATTGACCTCATCCCGTCAGTAGATGATGCTCATTATTCTTTAAAAGTGCCTTCCTCACCATCTAAATAAGCATGCCCAAAAACATCCCAGTCAGTTTGTATTACATTAATTGGCCCCCGTGACATGCAACTTTTCAGGGAAGTTAGGAAAACAAATATACACAGGGCAGTTAAAAAGCTAAGGCAAGCTTTTTCAAACAGAAATATGCATCCTGTAGTACCAACTCAAAAGAAGTTCTGGGACACTGTAAAGTCCATGGAGAATAAGAGCACCTCTCCCTCCCAGCTCCAATGCTCTGAGGCTAGGAAACACTGTCACCAATCGACAAATCCAATGGCATCAATAAGCATTTCACGGCTGGTCATGCTTTCCACATGACTACCCCTACCCCGGTCAACTGCCCGGCACCCTCCACAGCAACCCGCCAAAGCCCCCACCATTTCTCCTTCAACCAAATCCAGATAGCTGATGTTCTGAAAAGAGCTGCAAAATCTGGACCCCTACAAATCAGCCGGGCTAGACAATCTGGACCCTCTCTTTCTAAATAATTATCTGCCAAAATTGTTGCAACCCCTATTACTAGCCTGTTCAACCTCTCTTTCGTATCGTCTGAGATTCCCAAAGATCGGAAAGCTTCTGCAGTCATCCCCCTCTTCAAAGGGGGTGACACTCTAGACCCAAACTGCTACAGACCTATATAGTCTGAATTTGAAGTTGAATACATTTTGAATTTGTGTCACTGGCCTACACACAATACCCCATAATGTCAAAGTGGAATCATGTTTTTAGAAATGTCTGCAAATTAATAAAAAATGAAAAGCTCAAATGTTTTGAGTAAACAAGTACTTAACCATTGGTAACGCAGTGGTCTAAGGTACTGCATCTCAACAATTGGCCCAGTGTCTTCTGGGTTAATGGAGGATTTGACTGGTGTAGACTGTCATTGTACAATAATAATATGTTCTTAAATGACTTGCCATGTTAAATACAGGTAAAATAAGTCAAGAAAAAGTCATGTCAAGCCCAAATAAGTTCCGGAGTAAAAATGTGCTAATCAAGTCATATAATTAGATGATTGGACTCATTGTGTGGAATGATAGTTTCTAACATGATTTTTAAATGACTACCTCATCTCTGTACCCCACACATACAATTATCGGTAAGGTCCCTCAATCAAACAGTGAATTTCAAACACAGATTCAACCCCAAAGACCAGGAAGATTTTCCAATGCCTAGCAAATAGGGGCACGTATTGGTAGATGGGTAAAAATAAAAAGGCAGACATTGAATATCCCTTTGAGCACGGTGAAGTTATTAATTATACTTTGGATGGTGTATCAATACACCTAGTCACTACAGAGATACAGGCGTCCATCCTAACTCACTTGACGGACAGGAAGGAAACCACTCAGGGATTTCGCAATGAGGCCAATGGGGACTTTATAACAGTTGTGATGGGATAACTCTGAGGATGGATCAACACCATTGTAGTTACTCCACAATACAAACATAAATGACAGAGTGAAAAGAAGGAAGCCTTTACAAAATAAAAAACATTCGGAAACATGCATCCTGTTTGCAATAACTTATGTAAAACTGCAAAACATTTGGCAAAGAAATGTACTTTATGTCTTGAATACAAAGCATTATGTTTGGGGCATATCCAACCCAACACATCACTGAGTACCCCACTTCATATTTTCAAGCATGGTGATGGCACCATCATGTTATGGGTATACTTGACATTGCGAAGAACTAAGGAGTTTTTGCGACTTAAATAAATAGAATAGAGCTAAGTAAAATCTGGTTCCGTATGTATACACTGTAGTAGCTTACCAAGATGACATTGAATGTACCTTAGTGGCTTAGTTACAGTTTTGACTTAAATCATCTTGAAAATCGCTGTCTAGCAATGTACAGTACAACAATCAACTCGAAAGAGCTAGATGTTTTTAAAAGAATACTGAGCAAATATTGTACAATCTCGGTGTGCAAAGCTCTTAGAGACTTTCCCAGAAAGACTCACAGCTGTAATCGCTGCTAATAATACTTAGGTAAATTAAATATTTCCAAAAACATGTTTTCACTTTATCATTATGGGATATTGTGTGTATATGTGTGGGACAAATTTTTTAAATGAATTTTCAGGCTGTATGTCACGCCCTGACCATAGTTTGCTTTGTATGTTTTGATTGGTCAGGGTGTGAACTGAGTGGGCATTCTATGTCTAGTTTGTCTGTTTCTGTAGTTCGGCCTGATATGGTTATCAATCAGATGCAGGTGTTAGTCGTTGTCTCTGATTGAGAACCATATTTAGGTAGCCTGTTTTGTCATTGTGGGTTGTGGGTGATTGTCTGTTAGTTGCTTGTGTGAGCACAGTTCTTATAGCGTCACGGTCATTTTTTGTTTATTGTTTTGTATTCAGTGTTCAGTGCTTTCTTTAATTAAAATATCATCATGAACACATACCACTCTGCATTTTGGTCCGCTTCTTACGACGATCGTGACACTAACACAACAAAATGTGGAATAAGTCAAGGGTATGAATACTTTCTGAAGGCACTGTATTTAATGTTAATGCTAGCGAGGCTGTCTAGTTAGCTAGCTAACATTAGTTCGTAGATCAGACATGTGTTTTCTGAATTTTATTGGGAAAAACTAAATAATGGATGCAGCTATGGTGGTTGTTAATAAATCCCCATCCCGCATAAGGGAGCGTAATCATCTACTGACACTAATTAGCATAACGCAACGGACATAAATATTCCTATTCATGAAAATCACAAGTGAAATATATTGAGACATAGCTTAGCCTTTTGTTAATCACCCTGTCATCTCAGATTTTCAAAATATGCTTTACAGCCAAAGCTAGACAGGCATTTGTGTATGTTTATGGATAGCCTAGCATAGCATTTTGTCCAGCTAGTAGCAGGTAACTTGGTCACAGAAATCAGAAAAGCAATCAAATTAAATCGTTTACCTTTGATGAGCTTCAGATGTTTTCACTCACGAGACTCCCAGTTAGATAGCCAATGTTCCTTTTTTCCAAAAATATAATTTTTGTAGGCGAAATAGCTCCGTTTGTTCTTCACGTTTGGCTGAGAAATCGCCCGGAAATTGCAGTCACAAAAATGCAGAAAAATAATCCAAATTAGCTCCATAATATCGACAGAAACATGGCAAACGTTGTTTATAATCAATCCTCAAGGTGTTTTTCAAATATCTATTCGATAATATATCCACCAGGACAATTCGTTTTTCAGTAGGACTGATTGGAATAATGGCTACCTCTGTATTTTACGAGATAATCTCTCTGGGAGCATCAGGTGACCACTTGCGCAATGTAGCCGCTTACGGGTATTCTTCAACATAAATGCGTAAAACTACGTCACAATGCTGTAGACACCTTGGGGAATACTGAGAAAAAAGTAATCTGGTTGATAGTCCATTCACTGCTCAATAGGGACGCATTGGAACGCAACGCTTTCAAAACATGACTCACTTCCGGATTGGATTTTTCTCAGGCTTTCGCCTGCAACATCAGTTCTGTTATACTCACAGACAATATTTTTACAGTTTTGGAAACTTTAGAGTGTTTTCTATCCTAAACTGTCAATTATATGCATATTCTAGCATCTTGTCCTGAAAACAATATCCTGTTTACTACGTGCACGTTATTTTTCCAAAAATGAAAATAGTGCCCCTAGTCACAAGGTTTTAACTCATTTCTGAGTC
>NW_025744792.1:0-5730 GCF_021184085.1 Oncorhynchus gorbuscha
TGTCATGTTTTGTCATTTATTATCTTGTCTTGTCCCTGTGCTTCCCATTCTATTCGTTTCCTCTGCTGGTCTTATTAGGTTCTTTCCTCTTTCTATCCCTCTCTCTCCCCCTCCTCTCTCTCACTCTCTCGCTCTCTCTTCTCTCTATCGTTCCGTTCCTGCTCCCAGCTGTTCCTATTCCCCTAATCAATCATTTAGTCTTCCCACACCTGTTCCCGATCCTTTCCCCTGATTAGAGTCCCTATTTCTTCCTTTGTGTTCCGTTCCTGTCCTGTCGGTTCCTTGTCTAGAATTCACCGTGCTGTGTTTGTGTATCGCCCTGTCGTGTCGTGTTTTCCTCAGATGCTGCGTGGTGAGCAGGTGTCTGAGTCTGTCTGGTTCAAGTGCCTTCCCGAGGCAACCTGCTGTTCACCTGCTGTTCAAGATCGAGTCTCCAGTTTGTCCTCGTCATTTCGAGTGAAAGTTGTGTTTTTTGTTTGTATTTACTTTACTGGATTAAAGACTCTGTTTTCGCCAAGTCGCTTTTGGGTCCTCTTTCACCTGCATGACAGAAGGAACCGACCAAGGAATGGACCCAGCGACTTCAGACGCTCGTTACACTGCCGTCGAGATCCAAGGAGCCATGCTCGGCAGACACGAGCAGGAATTGTCTGCTGCTCGCCATGCCGTGGAGAACCTGGCCGCTCAGGTTTCCGACCTCTCTGGACAGTTCCAGAGTCTACGTCTCGTGCCACCTGTTACTTCCTGGCCTGCCGAGCCTCCAGAACCTAGGGTTAATAACCCACCTTGCTACTCCGGGCAGCCCACTGAGTGCCGCTCCTTTCTCACGCAGTGTGAGATTGTGTTCTCTCTCCAACCCAACACATACTCTAGAGAGAGAGCTCGGGTTGCTTACGTCATTTCACTCCTTACTGGCCGGGCTCGAGAATGGGGCACAGCTATCTGGGAGGCAAGGGCTGATTGCTCTAACAAGTTCCAGAACTTTAAAGAGGAGATGATTCGGGTTTTTGACCGTTCAGTTTTTGGTAGGGAGGCTTCTAGGGCCCTGGCTTCCTTATGCCAAGGTGAACGGTCCATAACGGATTATTCTATTGAGTTTCGCACTCTTGCTGCCTCTAGTGAGTGGAACGAGCCGGCGCTGCTCGCTCGTATTCTGGAGGGACTCCACGCAGTGGTTAAGGATGAGATTCTCTCCCGGGAGGTTCCTTCAGATGTGGACTCTTTGATTGCTCTCGCCATCCGCATAGAACGACGGGTAGATCTTCGTCACCGGGCTCGTGGAAGAGAGCTCGCATCAACGGTGTTTCCCTGCTCCGCATCGCAACCATCTCCCTCCTCTGGCTCAGAGTCTGAGCCCATGCAGCTGGGAGGGATTCGCATCTCGACTAAGGAGAGGGAACGGAGGATCACCAACCGCCTGTGCCTCTATTGCGGAGTTGCTGGACATTTTGTTAATTCATGTCCAGTAAAAGCCAGAGCTCATCTGTAAGCGGAGGGCTACAGGTGAGCGCAACTACTCAAGTCTCTCCATCAAAATCCTGTACTACTTTGTCGGTCCATCTACGCTGGACCGGTTCGGGTGCTACATGTAGTGCCTTGATAGACTCTGGGGCTGAGGGTTGTTTCATGGACGAAGCATGGGTTCGAAACATGACATTCCTTTCAGAGAGTTAGAGAAGCCTACGCCCATGTTCGCCTTAGATGGTAGTCATCTTCCCAGTATCAGATTTGAGACACTACCTTTAACCCTCACAGTATCTGGTAACCACAGTGAGACTATTTCTTTTTTGATTTTCCGTTCACCGTTTACACCTGTTGTTTTGGGTCATCCCTGGCTAGTATGTCATAATCCTTCTATTAATTGGTCTAGTAATTCTATCCTATCCTGGAACGTTTCTTGTCATGTGAAGTGTTTAATGTCTGCCATCCCTCCCGTTTCTTCTGTCCCTACTTCTCAGGAGGAACCTGGCGATTTGACAGGAGTGCCGGAGGAATATCATGATCTGCGCACGGTCTTCAGTCGGTCCCGAGCCAACTCCCTTCCTCCTCACCGGTCGTATGATTGTAGTATTGATCTCCTTCCGGGGACCACTCCTCCTCGGGGTAGACTATACTCTCTGTCGGCTCCCGAACGTAAGGCTCTCGAGGATTATTTGTCTGTGTCTCTTGGCGCCGGTACCATAGTGCCTTCTTCCTCTCCGGCCGGGGCGGGGTTCTTTTTGTTAAGAAGAAGGACGGTACTCTGCGCCCTGCGTGGATTATCGAGGGCTGAATGACATAACGGTTAAGAATCGTTATCCGCTTCCCTTATGTCATCAGCCTTCGAGATTCTGCAGGGAGCCAGGTGCTTTACTAAGTTGGACCTTCGTAACGCTTACCATCTCGTGCGCATCAGAGAGGGGGACGAGTGGAAAACGGCGTTTAACACTCCGTTAGGGCATTTTGAGTACCGGGTTCTGCCGTTTGGTCTCGCCAATGCGCCAGCTGTTTTTCAGGCATTAGTTAATGATGTTCTGAGAGACATGCTGAACATCTTTGTTTTTGTCTATCTTGACGATATCCTGATTTTTTCTCCGTCACTCGAGATTCATGTTCAGCACGTTCGACGTGTTCTACAGCGCCTTTTAGAGAATTGTCTCTACGTAAAGTCTGAGAAGTGCTCTTTTCATGTCTCCTCCGTTACTTTTCTCGGTTCCGTTATTTCCGCTGAAGGCATTCAGATGGATTCCGCTAAGGTCCAAGCTGTCAGTGATTGGCCCGTTCCAAGGTCACGTGTCGAGTTGCAGCGCTTTTTAGGTTTCGCTAATTTCTATCGGCGTTTCATTCGTAATTTCGGTCAAGTTGCTGCCCCTCTCACAGCTCTTACTTCTGTCAAGACGTGTTTTAAGTGGTCCGGTTCCGCCCAGGGAGCTTTTGATCTTCTAAAAGAACGTTTTACGTCCGCTCCTATCCTCGTTACTCCTGACGTCACTAGACAATTCATTGTCGAGGTTGGCGCTTCAGAGGTAGGCGTGGGAGCCATTCTATCCCAGCGCTTCCAGTCTGACGATAAGGTTCATCCTTGCGCTTATTTTTCTCATCGCCTGTCGCCATCTGAGCGCAACTATGATGTGGGTAACCGTGAACTGCTCGCCATCCGCTTAGCCCTAGGCGAATGGCGACAGTGGTTGGAGGGGGCGACCGTTCCTTTTGTCGTTTGGACAGACCATAAGAACCTTGAGTACATCCGTTCTGCCAAACGACTTAATGTCCGTCAAGCTCGTTGGGCGTTGTTTTTCGCTCGTTTCGAGTTTGTGATTTCTTACCGTCCGGGTAGCAAGAACACCAAGCCTGATGCCTTATCCCGTCTGTTTAGTTCTTCTGTGGCTTCTACTGATCCCGAGGGGATTCTTCCTTATGGGCGTGTTGTCGGGTTAACAGTCTGGGGAATTGAAAGACAGGTTAAGCAAGCACTCACGCACACTGCGTCGCGCGCGCTTGTCCTAGTAACCTCCTTTTCGTTCCTGTTTCCACTCGTCTGGCTGTTCTTCAGTGGGCTCACTCTGCCAAGTTAGCTGGTCATCCCGGTGTTCGAGGCACTCTTGCGTCTATTCGCCAGCGCTTTTGGTGGCCGACTCAGGAGCGTGACACGCGCCGTTTCGTGGCTGCTTGTTCGGACTGCGCGCAGACTAAGTCGGGTAACTCTCCTCCTGCCGGTCGTCTCAGACCGCTCCCCATTCCTTCTCGACCATGGTCTCACATCGCCCTAGACTTCATTACCGGTCTGCCTTTGTCTGCGGGGAAGACTGTGATTCTTACGGTTGTCGATAGGTTCTCTAAGGCGGCACATTTCATTCCCCTCGCTAAACTTCCTTCCGCTAAGGAGACGGCACAAATCATTATCGAGAATGTATTCAGAATTCATGGCCTCCCGTTAGACGCCGTTTCAGACAGAGGCCCGCAATTCACGTCACAGTTTTGGAGGGAGTTCTGTCGTTTGATTGGTGCGTCCGTCAGTCTCTCTTCCGGGTTTCATCCCCAGTCTAACGGTCAAGCAGAGAGGGCCAATCAGACGATTGGTCGCATACTACGCAGCCTTTCTTTCAGAAACCCTGCGTCTTGGGCAGAACAGCTCCCCTGGGCAGAATACGCTCACAATTCGCTTCCTTCGTCTGCTACCGGGTTATCTCCGTTTCAGAGTAGTCTGGGTTACCAGCCTCCTCTGTTCTCATCCCAGCTTGCCGAGTCCAGCGTTCCCTCCGCTCAAGCGTTTGTCCAACGTTGTGAGCGCACCTGGAAGGAGGGTGAGGTCTGCACTTTGCCGTTACAGGGCACAGACTGTGAGAGCCGCCAATAAACGCAGGATTAAGAGTCCAAGGTATTGTTGCGGCCAGAGAGTGTGGCTTTCCACTCGCAACCTTCCTCTTACGACAGCTTCTCGTAAGTTGACTCCGCGGTTCATTGGTCCGTTCCGTGTCTCCCAGGTCGTCAATCCTGTCGCTGTGCGACTAGCTTCTTCCGCGACATCTTCGTCGCGTCCATCCTGTCTTCCATGTCTCCTGTGTCAAGCCCTTTCTTCGCACCCCCGTTCGTCTTCCCTCCCCCTCCCGTCCTTGTCGAGAGCGCACCTATTTACAAGGTACATAAGATCATGGACATGCGTTCTCGGGGACGGGGCCACCAATACTTAGTGGATTGGGAGGGTTACGGTCCTGAGGAGAGGAGTTGGGTTCCGTCTCGGGACGTGCTGGACCGTTCACTCATTGATGATTTCCTCCGTTGCCGCCAGGATTCCTCCTCGAGTGCGCCAGGAGGCGCTCGGTGAGTGGGGGGTACTGTCATGTTTTGTCATTTATTATCTTGTCTTGTCCCTGTGCTTCCCATTCTATTCGTTTCCCTCTGCTGGTCTTATTAGGTTCTTTCCCTCTTTCTATCCCTCTCTCTCCCCTCCCTCTCTCACTCTCTCGCTCTCTCTTCTCTCTATCGTTCCGTTCCTGCTCCCAGCTGTTCCTATTCCCCTAATCAATCATTTAGTCTTCCCACACCTGTTCCCGATCCTTTCCCCTGATTAGAGTCCCTATTTCTTCCTTTGTGTTCCGTTCCTGTCCTGTCGGTTCCTTGTCTAGAATTCACCGTGCTGTGTTTGTGTATCGCCCTGTCGTGTCGTGTTTTCCTCAGATGCTGCGTGGTGAGCAGGTGTCTGAGTCTGTCTGGTTCAAGTGCCTTCCCGAGGCAACCTGCTGTTCACCTGCTGTTCAAGATCGAGTCTCCAGTTTGTCCTCGTCATTTCGAGTGAAAGTTGTGTTTTTTGTTTGTATTTACTTTACTGGATTAAAGACTCTGTTTTCGCCAAGTCGCTTTTGGGTCCTCTTTCACCTGCATGACAGTTTTTACTGATAACGATTCATTTTTTAAGTGATTAAAATGTGTCATTCTGCTACAAAATTGTTTAACTTTGCAATCAATGGTTTTTGTTTGGCATGCTTTAAATGTCAGTATGTTATCGTGGAATTGCCCACTCAGATCACTCTGGAGTCAGATGTTAACAGAATGGGTAATTTAGCCTATTAAACACAATACCTTTGCTTCAAGTGAGAATTAGGCTGGTCTGATGCCGAAAAAGAAAGGAAATGATTGACTACTTCACCCATATATTATTTTATTTTTGCAAAAAAAGTAGTGTGTAGTTCCAGTAGTTAGTTACTGTTATGCTGGTGAATGAGGACCCAAAAGCGACTTAACGAAAACAGA
>NW_025744793.1:0-5717 GCF_021184085.1 Oncorhynchus gorbuscha
CCAAACATTGCCCCGTATTGTCTTGTTCGTAAAAGAGGTGTTTCCATACTGTTTGTCAGAGCATTGTCCCTCCAAACACTGCCCCGTATTGTCTTGTTCGTAAAAGAGGTGTTTTTATACTGTCTGTCAGAGCATTGTCCCTCCAAACATTGCCCCGTATTGTCTTGTTCGTAAAAGAGGTGTTTCCATACTGTTTGTCAGAGCATTGTCCCTCCAAACATTGCCCCGTATTGTCTTGTTCGTAAAAGAGGTGTTTTTATACTGTTTGTCAGAGCATTGTCCCTCCAAACATTGCCCCGTATTGTCTTGTTCGTAAAAGAGGTGTTTCCATACTGTTTGTCAGAGCATTGTCCCTCCAAACATTGCCCCGTATTGTCTTGTTCGTAAAAGAGGTGTTTTTATACTGTCTGTCAGAGCATTGTCCCTCCAAACATTGCCCCGTATTGTCTTGTTCCTAAAAGAGGTGTTTTTATACTGTCTGTCAGAGCATTGTCCCTCCAAACATTGCCCCGTATTGTCTTGTTAGTAAAAGAGGTGTTTTTATACTGTCTGTCAGAGCATTGTCCCTCCAAACATTGCCCCGTATTGTCTTGTTAGTAAAAGAGGTGTTTCCATACTGTCTGTCAGAGCATTGTCCCTCCAAACATTGCCCCGTATTGTCTTGTTCGTAAAAGAGGTGTTTTTATACTGTCTGTCAGAGCATTGTCCCTCCAAACATTGCCCCGTATTGTCTTGTTCGTAAAAGAGGTGTTTTTATACTGTCTGTCAGAGCATTGTCCCTCCAAACATTGCCCCGTATTGTCTTGTTCGTAAAAGAGGTGTTTTTATACTGTCTGTCAGAGCATTGTCCCTCCAAACATTGCCCCGTATTGTCTTGTTCGTAAAAGAGGTGTTTTTATACTGTCTGTCAGAGCATTGTCCCTCAAACATTGCCCCGTATTGTCTTGTTCGTAAAAGAGGTGTTTTTATACTGTCTGTCAGAGCATTGTCCCTCCAAACATTGCCCCGTATTGTCTTGCGTAGCAGTAAACTCTTGACGCTCTTTTTTTTGTCCCTTTCCACTCCTAGAAAATACTTTTGCACCAAAGTTTGTCTTATAAGCCACTTTCAGTAAACTCATTAGTCTGTAGCTTCCCTTATCTTCTTGTCATTGTTTAGCAAAGTCACTGGGCTGTACGACTGTAATTCTTGTTGCCTTGTACACTGACGAGAGTCTTTGCAGTTGCTCATGCGTATCACACACACACACACACACACACTCTTCTCAGTGCTAGCTAATTGCGTGGCATAAATATTCATGGCCTCCCTCGTGAATATGAGTCCATTTTACCCCCTCCCGGTATTGTGAAGCATCTTACTGGAAATGAATGCTAATACTAGTGTCGTTTGTGGGAGGTGGAATATCATATGTTCCCCCTCCTCCTCTTCTGTGTCTGTATATCGTGTTTGTCTGTGCGCTGGTGCATGCGTATGTGTATGCCTCCCCGTTTGTGTGAGTCTGTTCGTGTGTGTGGGCTGGCCATTGTCTGCACTCACAGTCAGCCAAATCGCATCGGAAGCCCTCTCCAGGGCTCCTTAGCATCTGCCACACATTGACAGTACGCACACACACACAGCCCCCCCACACACACACACACACACGCTCCTAACAAAGACCCCGCTCCACAGCCAAGAGCATCCCCATTATCCCAAGGTTGCGGGTTCGAATCCCCAACCACCTCTCTCACAAAAGACAGCGCAGCCACTTGTTCTAGCCTGTTTTGAATCTGGTCGGATGTGTTTCAGTCAGCCTTTTCATCAACTACTTTCCTTTCTCTGGGGGGCACCGCGTGTACGTCAAAAGCGTTTGAACCCACAGATACTTGGCCGCCCAGCCAACCTCATTAGCATTAGGAGGCTCGACGCCAAACACCGCCTAAGTACAAACAAAGCAAATGTCTTAAGTTCCTGGAGGAAACTTTTTTTGCTTGCCGGCTGTCCTAAACCCGCCTGAATTGGAGGGTGTTTGCGTAACGTTTCCTCAGTACAAAGCCAGGGAAAGTTCCTGGAGGAAACTTTGTGCGCTTGCTGTTGGCTGCATTAAACCTGTTTGAAGTAGAGGCTATGTGATTGAATCTCGGCTGAAATATAATAACAATGCATATTACATTGTTCTGTTAGATGGCTAGGGATGAGGTTAAAGCTGACGTACTCTGAGCGATTCACTCAGCACACACACACTGTTACGCACGCCTCTATGAAGAGGGAACGCAACACCCTGCTACAACTAAACTCTCCGTGAGGTGAAAAAGGTATGGACTGTAGGTGCGAGTAAGGATGACAACAGACAGAATGTGGTACCGTTTACAAGGACTTTATTCCTTTACACGGTAATATGGGGAAAAGGGGCTGGACGGAACCAAAGCAAAGAAAGTAAATCTCAAAGCCCCCCTCTCCTATCTTACCTGCCTACCCACTACTTACCTAATTTAGCACCACCTGGTGCCCTAACCAAAATACAGGGGTGGTCCGCAGGTCTTACCTAGTGTGCCTAGACAGCGGAGTATGCTACTGGGTGTGTGTGTGCCCGTAGGACTCTTGCCTAAGCACTCCCTAGATGCCTTCCCTTCCCCCTGGGAACAAATTAAACAGAATATTAAACAATTTCACAAACAAACTAAGAAACAAAGGACATCAAATAAGCTCTATCTGAGCAACAAGCTCACAAAACATACCAACTCTCAGCAATGAACTCCCAGCAAAATCTCTAGCAAAATCTCTTTAGCAAAATCTCTGCAATGACCTCCAAGAAAATTTCTCTGCAAATCTACACTCCAGCAAAAACTCTTTCCTACAAAATTCTCTCTCCTGAACAGAACACTGGCATTTATATATCTTCAGATGGAATGGGTAAGTGGAGACAGCTGTCTTGACGAGGGGCGGGGTCTGCTCTCAATTAGCCATGGAGTCGACCAATCAACTGCTTGAGGATTTCAGGAAGCCATTTTCCTGAAATAAACACATGCAAATACACAAACTACAACACATAAAATTGGGAACGTAACACACACACACTCAGCAGCCGTACAGGAAATCTAGATGCATGTTCACAGGTGTCATGATACAGTCACACTTGGATACGTCAGTATAACACACACACACACACACACACACACACACACACACACACACACACACACACACACACACACACACACACACACACACACACACACACACACACACACACACACACACACACACACACACACACACACACCCCAGAGGGGTCACTCCAGATCCACGGTGAGGTTTAAAGTTTGTGTAGGTCCGTAGGACATCGAGTGACGCCGTCAAAACCCGCCACTAGGGGCAACAAAAAAACATTACAAAATAAACTACGGCGAACTGCCCTACGGCGAACTGCCCTACGGCGAACTGCCCTACGGCGAACTGCCCTACGGCGAACTGCCCTACGGCGAACTGCCCTACGGCGAACTGCCCTTTGGCGCCGGAGCTCGCGGCTTAAACCATTCTGCAATCCGTCCACAACGATTTAGCAAGCCGAGTTGGAATGAATGCCTAATGTTTACTACTGGTTAGCAAAGGTAGTTCATCAAAGGTAAACGATTTAATTTGATTGCTTTTCTGATTTTCGTGACAAGGTTACCTGCTGCTAGCAAGGCATAATGCTATGCTAGTCTATGATAAACTTACACAAATGCTTGTCTAGCTTTGGCTGTAAAGCATATTTTGAAAATCTGAGATGACAGGGTGATTAACAAAAGGCTAAGCTGTGTTCCAATATATTTCACTTGTGATTTTCATGAATAGGAAGATTTTCTAGGAAGATTTATGTCCGTTGCGTTATGCTAATTAGTGTCAGGCGACGATTACGCTCCCGGACCCGGGTTTGAGAGTCACACGAATTAACCAGTCTGAATGAATGCCTAATGTTTACGACTGGTGTAGGTTCATCCTTAACCAGTCTGAATGAATGCCTAATGTTTACGACTGGTGTAGGTTCATCCTTAACTAGTCTGAATGAATGCCTAATGTTTACGACTGGTGTAGGTTAATCCTTAACTAGTCTGAATGAATGCCTAATGTTTACGACTGGTGTAGGTTCATCCTTAACCAGTCTGAATGAATGCCTAATGTTTACGACTGGTGTAAGTTCATCCTTAACTAGTCTGAATGAATGCCTAATGTTTACGACTGGTGTAGGTTCATCCTTAACCAGTCTGAATGAATGCCTAATGTTTACGACTGGTGTAGGTTCATCCTTAACCAGTCTGAATGAATGCCTAATGTTTACGACTGGTGTAGGTTCATCCTTAACCAGTCTGAATGAATGCCTAATGTTTACGACTGGTGTAGGTTCATCCTTAACCAGTCTGAATGAATGCCTAATGTTTACGACTGGTGTAGGTTCATCCTTAACCAGTCTGAATGAATGCCTAATGTTTACGACTGGTGTAGGTTCATCCTTAACCAGTCTGAATGAATGCCTAATGTTTACGACTGGTGTAGGTTCATCCTTAACCAGTCTGAATGAATGCCTAATGTTTACGACTGGTGTAGGTTAATCCTTAACTAGTCTGAATGAATGCCTAATGTTTACGACTGGTGTAGAGTTCATCCTTAACCAGTCTGAATGAATGCCTAATGTTTACGACTGGTGTAAGTTCATCCTTAACCAGTCTGAATGAATGCCTAATGTTTACGACTGGTGTAGGTTCATCCTTAACCAGTCTGAATGAATGCCTAATGTTTACGACTGGTGTAGGTTCATCCTTAACCAGTCTGAATGAAATGCCTAATGTTTACGACTGGTGTAGGTTCATCCTTAACCAGTCTGAATGAATGCCTAATGTTTACGACTGGTGTAGGTTCATCCTTAACCAGTCTGAATGAATGCCTAATGTTTACGACTGGTGTAGGTTCATCCTTAACCAGTCTGAATGAGATTGCCTAATGTTTACGACCGGTGTAGGTTCATCCTTAACCAGTCTGAATGAATGCCTAATGTTTACGACTGGTGTAGGTTCATCCTAACCAGTCTGAATGAATGCCTAATGTTTACGGCCGGTGTAGGTTCATCCTTAACCAGTCTGAATGAATGCCTAATGTTTACGACCGGTGTAGGTTCATCCTTAACCAGTCTGAATGAATGCCTAATGTTTACGACCGGTGTAGGTTCATCCTTAACCAGTCTGAATGAATGCCTAATGTTCACGACTGGTGTAGGTTCATCCTTAACCAGTCTGAATGAATGCCTAATGTTTACGACCGGTGTAGGTTCATCCTTAACCAGTCTGAATGAATGCCTAATGTTTACGACTGGTGTAAGTTCATCCTTAACCAGTCTGAATGAATGCCTAATGTTTACGACTGGTGTAGGTTCATCCTTAACCAATCTGAATGAATGCCTAATGTTTACGACTGGTGTAGGTTCATCCTTAACCAGTCTGAATGAATGCCTAATGTTCACGACTGGTGTAGGTTCATCCTTAACCAGTCTGAATGAATGCCTAATGTTTACGACCGGTGTAGGTTCATCCTTAACCAGTCTGAATGAATGCCTAATGTTTACGACTGGTGTAGGTTCATCCTAACCAATCTGAATGAATGCCTAATGTTTGACGACTGGTGTAGGTTCATCCTAACCAGTCTGGATGAATGCCTAATGTTTGACGACTGGTGTAGGTTCATCCTTAACCAGTCTGAATGAATGC